>NW_004949150.1:1840564-1853626 GCF_000317375.1 Microtus ochrogaster | reverse complement strand
CAGAAAATATTCTGAGTGCTAGTTTCTCATCACTGTAGTAATGGCAATTGAGCATTCGGTACGGGCTACTTTTCTGTCCTTAGTAGGAAGATAGCTGGAGAAGCAGATTGGCAGTAACTCAGTAACTTTTCTGAGCCCTCTGTCCCTTCACCGAAGACATTTTTGCTAAAATCATCGAACAAATACTTAAGGGAAACCCCACTGGGCTTCTAAAGACTATAAGATGCTATGTAGGATTCAGTTCTCATAACTTCCCCAAGAATTATCAAATATGAAAAATCCATTTTATTTCACCTTTCCTACAGGTTATCTTTTGCATTTAAATCAAAACCAGTGTATTTGGCTTGGGGGTTATAATCTGCCCCTTTCTGATAGGTTTTAAGGTGGTTATGTCTGCATGGGTGGGGCATGGAGAGGGGAGCATCTCCAGATATAAGAGAGCAAAGGGTAATACCATATTTTAGTTATTCGATCTATTTAAATAATCCATAGGAAGAAATCACCAACAGTGAAAGAAGACAGTTGGATGGTTTGCCCTGTGTAGCCATAGAACCTTGCGCACAGAGATTTGTCTAGAAGCATTCTTAGAAGTCTCCCCTGAACATCATCATGTGTTTCAGGTAACCTAAAGCACTGTTTGTATTATAAGAGTGAGAAAACGCTGGGAGCCAGGGATCTGGGAGCCAGAGTAATCATTCAGTCCTTCCCAGAGGAGCCCAGCTTGGTCAAGCTGAAAGGAGTACAGTTCCGAGACCTGGGGCAGGCCTTCCGTAAGCATCCAAGCTCACTCACCTTGGTGGGAGCTTTGAGAGGTAAGAGACCGCGTCTCCGGCTTCCCAGTTTTCTTCTTCAGTGTTGACGGTACCACACTGGTGATATGTCGGACTGACAAATTCAGAGATTGATAAATGCTTATAGGTTATATGTATACTTTCCAACCTTTAGTTCCTAAATTGATCTCACGTGGAGCTTATTAAATTCAGAGATGCACTCACTCACCAGAGAGCAGCTTGGACACGTGAGGAAGTGCTAGCGGTTCAGGTGCAGTGTGTTCTGAGGGGGTGATGTTTTGATAGAGATTCAGAGTTGGGAAAAAAAAATCCAGACAGTGTTTCTGAAAGCAGTGATTATTCATGAGTTAATTTATAGGTACTAATTTTTTTATTCTTATAAGAAACTAGATATTTTGCTCTAAAATCAACATAAAGCTGTGTGGAAATACAGATTTTACAGGCCAAATACTTACAATTTACCCTTAATTGAGGACTCATTATGCTAAATATATTGATGAAACAAAAGCAGCCCCCAGCTTTCTAAGCTTCTGTGGTTTTGTTCCCAATAGAATACATAGAAGGAAAGATTGTTCTTAAGACTTTTACCCTGGATCACCACACTGTGCCAATGCTGTCCCCCAAAATCACTCTAATTGTCATAATTTTATTCCCTTTTTCTTTAGAAATATTTAAGTTAACAGATACAGAGAAATGGAAATCAAAACAACTCTGAGATACTATTTTACTCCTAGCAGAATGGCTAGTATGAAAACACTCATAACAGCTTATGCTAGATAGAATGTGGACTAAAGGGAACACTCCTCCATTTCTGGTGGGAATGCAAACTTGTACAGCCACTTTGGAAATCGGTAAGGTGAATTCTCAGAAAGCTGGGAATCAATCTACATCAAAACCGAGCAATACCACTCTTGGGCATTTACCCAAAGTATGCACATTCATACAACAAGGACATTTGCTCAACTGTGTTCATAGCAGCATTATTTATAATAGCCAGAACCTGGAAACAACTTAGGTGCCCCTCAACTGAAGAATGTATAAAGAAAATGTGGTACATTTACACAATGGAGTACATACTACTCAGTGGTTAAAAAGAAATGACAGCTTGAAACTTGGAGGCAAATGGATGGAAGTAGAAGCAATCATCCTGAGTAAGATAACACAGACCTAAAGAGACAAACATGGCATGTACCACTCGTAAGTAGATGTTAGATATAAGGCAAAGGATAATCAGCACTAAGAAACAAGGAGAAGTTTAAGAGAGAAACACACATAGATCCCCCTAGGAAGGGGAAATAGACAAGATCTCCAGGTAGGTAAATTGGAAGCATGAGGTGCAGGGAGGATGATGGAAGGGGGATAAAAGAAGGGGAAGGGAGAGGAAAACATGAGGGATCTGGTTGGCTGAGCTAGGAGAAGGTCAGAGATGGGGAGCAAGGGAAGAAATATCTTTATAGAGGGAGCCATTATGGGGTTAGCAAGAAACCTGGCACTAGGGAAGTTCCCAGGAATCCACAAGGATGACCGCAGCTAATACCCTAAGCCATAGTGGAGAGGGTACCTGAATTGGCATTCCCCTGCAATCAGATTGATGGCTATCTTAACTGTCATCACAGAACCTTCATCCAGTAACTGATGGAAGCAGATGCAAAGATTCACAGCTAAGCATTGGACAGAGCTCCCAGGGTCCAGTTGAAGAGAGGGAGGAGTAATAATATGAGCAAAGGGTTCAAGACCATGGTGGGGAAGCCCACAGCCCACAGAAACAACTAACCCAGGCAAGAGCGAGCTCACTGTCTCTGAACTGACAGCTGGGGAACCTGCATGGAACTGAACAAGGCCCTCTCAGTGTGTGTGACAGTTGTATGGCTGGGGCAGTTTGTGGGGCCACTGACAGTGGGACCAAGGTTTAATCCTACTGCATGAGCTGGCTTTCTGGAGCCCATTTCCTATGGAGAGATAGCTTGCTCAGATATAGGGGGAGGGTCTTGGTTCTGTCTCAGTGTGATGTGACAATCACATGGGAGACCTCATCCTCTCTGAGGAGTGGACAGAAGGTGGGGTGGGTGGAAGTGGGGGGAACTGGGGTTATTATGTAAAATAAAAAAGATTGCTTTCAAAAAATTAAATTTAATTAAAAAAACCACCCCCGGGGTTTTTTTTTTTTTTTTTTTTTTTGGGGGGGGTAGAATATTTGAAACTTCTCATAATTGTTTTTTTTTTCTTGAGAAGAAAAATGAAGCACAAATTTGAACTGGTATTTCAAAAGCAAATGATTTATCTTCATTACTTTTTAGATTATCCATAAAATACATTCAGTGTTAGTTATGAGCCAATATGCCATTTTCTATATTAATCCTACATGATCTAAGACCTGATTATTCCAGGGATTTATCTTTGAAAGATATTGTACCAACTACATAGTACTCATATTATTAAAGTCATAATGGAATTATAAAGTTTACTAATATATCTTGGCTGTTGTAGACTATTCTTCATTTTTATTCAAATTTATTAATCGTGCAAACTAATGGGTTTCTTTTTAAGATGTCATTCATGCATAAAATATACTTTGATCATCTTCAATCTCCTAATATCATATTCTATCACCCCATTCATTTACTCTTCCTCCATGTCTTCATTCTGCTTAAATGTATTATCTCAACGAACACAGTTCATTTTTAAGACAGTCTATGGTGCATGTTATTATAAACATAAAAGAGGAAAAACTGTCCATAATAAAAATAGGTTCATTCTTAAAGAAGCCTGTGCTAAAAATGATAACTTTAAATTTTTGTTTGTTTAAAGATAAGAAAAATAAGATTATAAATTTTATTTATAACTGAGTTCTTAGAAATGCCCTATTTTTTTTGTTTGTTTGTTCTTCAAGACATGATTTATCTATATAACCCTGGCTATCCAGGTACTCACTCTGTAGACCAGACTGCCCTTAAACTCAGAGATCTGCCTGCCTCTGTTTCCTGAGTTTTGAGATTAAAGTTGTGCACCTGGTCAGCAATGCCCTATTTCTACGCATACAGTGGAACATACTTTTTTACTTTTCAATAGTACCTGTAAATATCAGGTTCTGTTTTATATGCATGTATATAAAGGGTGTGCATGCATACTATACATGCATGCATATGATCTTCAAAAGAAGTAAAAAAGAGAGAAACACATGTACCACCTGCCTCCAGTTAATGGCAGCATTCACTGTAGCAGAGTCAAAACTCAAAATTGACCTGAGAACCAGGGTTATGCAAATACAGGGGAAGCTGCTTCAACTCTACTGAAATGAAATGACATTTAGGAAAGTGATGGCTCTGCCTCCATATCTCCATCTCTGCATCCTTCAAAAAGAATGGCTTATGTCTTGCAACCATCAACAAATAACCGTTTGCTATCAGCTACAGTTGTGCAGCACAGGACAGAGTTTCTGTCGATCTTCCAGCCTATGGCACTGCTCACGTGTGTATAAAAAAGTTACTCGGGTATGGCCTGTGGGAGAGTGAGTGAGTAAATAGTCTCCTCAGTGGTTTCTGCCTTGGCTTGCTCAGGGACAGAATGGAAGTTGTAGGATAGAACCAATTTCCTTGTGGCCATAGTATGTAACACAGCAATGGAAGCTAAACTGGAACAGTTGACAAGGTATAAACAGGAATTTCTCATCCAAGAAATACTGGCCACCACTTCATATGCAAGGGTAGATTTTAAAAATCCAAGTGAAACCACATAAGGCCTTGATGGCTGCTCTACCATGTTGTGATAAAGGCCATTGAATAGGTAGAATTTTCGATAGCCATGTGGCTTTGTGGCTTGGCCAGATTTTCTCTTTCATGTATGGATAACACTTTCTAGCATTTGTGTCTTGACTTTCAACTAGCTTAATCTTCAAGTTCTAGTGGCCTTAGTTGCCCAATTTCCTGGTTTGTTTGCTTTTTTTTCCAAAGGACAGAATTTCATATTTTTGTGGAAAAATGTTTCCTGGTGATGGTGTATCTTGTTTGGATATGGTCAACAAAATTTGAGGAGACTCTAAAGTGTGAAGAAAATCTTCACCTTATTCTTTTCCGTTCAGGTTCTTATCTCCAGAGCTGCGCAATATGGGGTTCCTTCAGCAGAGGCCTTAGCATGCACAAGACCTGGGGCCTGAGGGTGGAGAGTAATATATTCTACAAGATTATAGGTCATGCCTTGCTGGTGGGTAAGTACATTTGCTAGGTTAATTTACATATTCTCGAGTAGTATGGGCAGTCTTTCATAAACATTCTTACTCATTGTTGAATTCCAAACTTACAAAATCATTAGCATTACCTAATAGGACATAGCTCAAAAAACAAGTTTACATTTATTCACCACTGAGTGACTTACTAAGCAGTATCAATAGGAAGTAAATCACTTGAAAATTGAATTCAGGCAAATAAGTGTCTAATGGGAGGTTTTAAAATTTACTGTCATGAAATTTCCTGCAATTCCAAGTTCACACATAGTCTCAGATGCTCAGGATTGGATGATGTTGGCTGAAGATTTTAAAATCGGATTTGTGCATAAATGCTTCTGTTGTAGGCTGGGACTACAGTTTCCGACCTGGCAGACTGTGCACTAGTTTCTGCCAAACCCCAGAATTGTCCTTAGATAATTAGAAGTCTCAGTCGGCATCACATCACTCCTGAAAAGCAATCCAGAAGTTTTAGCTGGGCTAAAGAGTGCCCTGTTAGTGATTTCCACCCCAACTGATTTCGGCAAAGCCATCCTCATCATTTTCACTTCTTCCTCTGTGCTGTCATGATGTAGGAGCTACTTTATTTCATTCTTCTCAAAGATCAGCCTTTCTTCTGCCACATGGCTTTTGCAGAATTTTTTTTTCCTCTCCGATCATGCCAGTTACTCTCTTGGAACATTTTTTGTCCCCTACATCTCCACGCTAGAACTTCTCAACTTAAAATTCCATGTCACATTCTGATTCTTCTTGTTTTGCCACTAGGCTTTGTGAGACACTGTCTTCTTGGCATTCGTGTTGATAGTTTGTTGTAGGCCAGGTGCCTGAAAAAATGAATTAATAAGCAGTCTCTGATTGTGTCAAAACATAAAAGCAAACCAAAGATTTTTGTAGAAAGTAAGGCTATTACTATAATTGTTAGTGTTTTATTTTTAAATGAGGCCTGTGGTGTGATCCAGGGAAAGTGTGTGATTAATATAAGAGCAATCTTTTGAGATAAAAGGCTGAAAATGTTCTAATCCCAAAAGAGATATTTTGTGGGGGACTATGGATCTTATGAACTCACTTAAAAACAAACTCAAGCTTGAAGACAAAGAGCAGATACATGAAGTCATCAGCCATACAAAATCTTTTGATTAGAGAAGTGCTGCCACAGAAATCAAGCCAACAGGTACAGGCTTGACTGTTCTTAATTTTCTCTGTGAAAGTCTGTGACTACAAGCAGAGACTTAGGATGGCATCCTAACAATATGATTAGGATGAATATTATACTGAATAGGCAATACAAAATACCTGTAGGAGGAATTCAGCCTTGGTTACGGTGAATTATTGACTCTTGACATCCCTTGTAATCAAGGGAATTAAAATAATTGATTCACTATAAAATTCTCTGTCATAGCTAAAACAATCACAGGTTCAGAGCCATTAAATGACATGGCAGTCTCAGATAGAATAAAATCCTAGTAATGAGGGGTTCTGTGGCACTGTGTATGCAGTAGTGATCCAACCTAAATAAGTAATCCCTTTTGTGTCACATGGTAGGGACATTTGATGTTTTCTAGTCCTTTCTCATTGAGGTTGTAACTGCCTCACTCTGTCCAGCATGTCCCTTCAGAGCATACCCACTCTCCTAGAAAAATCAATCCTTCCAATTTGATAACCAGGCTCAGTTGGGCACAAGCTGTGTGGCTTTTCATTCTTTTATTTTTTTATTAAACTTATTCATTGGCAATTTATATACACATTTAAGGTTATCTGCTTGCTCCCACCTCTTTATCTCTCCCTGTTTTCTACACTCCAAGTTTCTTTCTCACATTTGTCTATTTTTTGTGACCCAATGAGTTCAACCAGGGCCATCTGTCTGGTTTGGACAATGAAGCTCTTTATTTAGACTTCATTTAAGAATTAATATTGAAGGGCTATTCTGTTGCAGGATATTTGATCATGCCATGAACCCTGAGATTGTGTCATTGACTGGAAAAGCCTGTTTCTAGTTCTGGTGTGGCTCAGCCCTAGTACACACCTTTGTTTAATCCAAGAACTTTCTGCTTGGATATTATATATAGGATTAACTAAAGTCAACCATAGGTCAAGAGGCAGAACAAACAACCAGCTGATAGGGAGTGAACATAAGATCATTAAAAAATGATTATAGAGGGAATCAGGAGGATGGATAGAGAGATGCACAGGAAATAGAAGGGAGAGACATGAAGTTTGAGGAGGTTCTTTTGAAATGGCATAGTGTTGTGGAATATTTGTTTAACTATGCAAAGATGTGTTGTATTTATTTAACTATATACAGATGTGTTGCATTTGTTTATGTTATAGAATATTTGTTTAGCTATGTAAAAGTGTATTGCATTCGTTTAATTACCTAAAGATGTGTTGCTGTTTTTCCTTGCCTGCCTAAGGTACCTGGCTAGTCCTAGATGGAGGTGGAGGTTCCTTGGACTTCCCACAGGGCAGGGAACCCTGATTGCTCTTCCGGCTGAGGAGGGAGGGGGACTTGATTGGGGGAGGGGGAGGGGAATGGGAGGCGGTGGCGGGGAAGAGACGGAAATCTTTAATAAATAAATAAAAAATTTAAAAAAAGGTATGTTAAAAAAAGCTTAATGACCAATAGCAAGGGAGGAGGTATAGGCAGGACTTCTGTGCAGGGAGAGTAAGTAGGAGGAGGAATTTAGGCTGAGGGGAAGAGAGAAAAAGAGACACCAGATGTCAGTCAGCCAAATACAGAAGAACCTGGAAAGTAAGACATACAGAATGAAAGAAAGGTAAAAAGCCCAGAGACAAAATGTAGATGAACAGAAACAGGTTAAATTAAGTTAAAAGAGCTAGAGTAGAGAGAGATTAAGCTTATTATTAATTATGAATTAATTATAATTAATAATAAGTCTCCATGTCTTTATTTGGGAGTTTATTGACAGCCCAAAGAAAATATCAGCTACAGTTTAGGAAAGGCAGCAGGCTTCTAAGATGTGGTCTGAGGAAGAAGGTCAACTGGATGCTTTCTCTGCCTCTCTGAGCGAGCAGGCTTTTACCCTTGCATCTGGCTTATGAGACTTTATTGGTAAAATTGAGTGATTGAGAGTTTTGTTAAAAACATCACTATTGCTATGATTATATTTAAAGGAAAGTTCAGCTCCACAGGATGGTAAGACGCATAGTTGATACAATATGTATCTCTTTCTCTGCATCATAGATAAAAATTACCCCAAAAAGAAATCGTGTTTTATTTTTCTCTTGCTTTCCTGAATGATATCAAATATGCAAAATTAATATAATCTTCTGTTCTCAGGGACCTATATGGACAGAAAGTTTATGACTAGTGAGACTGT
Organism: Microtus ochrogaster; assembly: GCF_000317375.1. Classification (NCBI taxonomy): domain Eukaryota; kingdom Metazoa; phylum Chordata; class Mammalia; order Rodentia; family Cricetidae; genus Microtus; species Microtus ochrogaster. Next base: position 1,845,278 of record NW_004949150.1, on the reverse strand, counting down.
TATTGGAAGAAAAAATGGTAAATATGTAACTTTATTTTATTTTGAATCTGTCATAGTTCACCTTTGATTGTTATAATTTATAGGCAGATATGAAATGTTGTTAATTGCAAATTTGTTGAGCATACTCTTTCTATATTATATATACTAATTTAATATATGTATATTTAAATATAAATATTTTATTAATTCTTTGAGAATTTTATGCAATATATTTTGAACTATGTTCAACCTTCCAATTCCTGCTTTCAACTTTCTTATCCCTTTCCACTCAACTTTGAGAAGACTTCTGTGTCTTTCTTCTTTTCTCATCAAACCCAGTACGACTCTTGCTAAAGTGACAGAATATTAAAATAATTTCTAATAGCTTATTGCTCTACCCATAGATTAGAACATCTCTCAATCATATACAAAGATATATAATTTTTAAAAAATATTTTAATTTATGAATATGTGTGCAGGTGGCTATAGAGCTCAGAAGAGGAATCAGATTTACCCATCATGCGAGATGTTTGAACTATAGGAGGTTGTGAACTGTCCAGTATGCGTACTGGAAACTGAACTTTGGTTCTTTTCAAGAATAGATTATTCTTGTAGCCATTGATGTATCACTAATACCATCTTTATAATATCTATTGATATTTAAAATAGTGTTATACATAACATACATATATATGAAATACAGTCTACATTAGCAGAGTCAAAGAGTATTGAGTTATATAAATCTTAATTGTGAATTCCCTGTATTTGGTTTATTTTTTCAAATTAGACTGGCGGGAACAGGGAAGTACAATAAGAAACAATGTGATCATCAGTGTTTCTGGGGCTGAAGGACTGTCTAATCCTGAAATGCTGGCACCGGCTGGCATCTACACCTTCAGTCCCACCAATTCGATAGAGGTAAGAGCTTCCTTTCTACCAGGAGAGGCTAAGCTGATGGTGTATGACATCTCTTCTAACAGTAAACAGTAGCATCAAATATTTGATTTTGGCTGTTCACTCTGATTAGTATTAAAACATTTGGTTATGATTTTTGTGTTAGATGAGAAATTTAGCAATTGTTCTCAGAATTCCTATGAGAGCTATTTAATGTGATAAATAAGACCAATAAGTGGTATTCTGGTTATCCAAACTGAAGCATCTTTTTTTGGATCTTTTGGTTCTGAAGTCAATGACTTATTAAATCACCTGTAGCCTATCATATTACTTTGACCATATTCTTGCCAAAAGAGGATTTTACATTGAATCAGGAGGTATAAAAGACATAACATTTCAGGAGCATGGTCTTAATTGCTATTCCATGATTTGGTGTAACTTAATGTAGTGAAATTGTAGCCACATGGTGAAATAAGTTTTTCTATTTATCATTAGATTTGTGAGTGAGGAGTTGCACTACAATAGTGGAAGGCTGTTTAATTTCTTCTTTATTAGTTATTGTATCCCTTGGTCTACCTCCAGCAGGGGTTAAGACCCTCCCTTTCCCAGGATGCTACTCTGGGCATCTGTGGACACACGTCCCCACAGATCCTCCACTGCTACAGTATTCTGACGTCTATGCCCAGTTTCTGAGAAACACACAGGGAAAACTGCTCTTAATTACGTTCAGTTGAGTAATCCCCAATAAAAGTATGGTCCTCTGCTCAACGCTCCTTACACTTTTAATTGTGTCTTCCCAAAGCACGGCACTTACACACCATTTTAGGTGCCTAATAGGGGTGGCTAATAGGCCAGTGATAAACAGAGGCAGAATTTCATGGATCATCAGAAACCAAACTCTAGACAAGTTGTGTTTAACTTTTTGGCCACGGCGGGCTTGTTGAACAGTTAGGAAGGCAGCTGTGGGGCCTAGAGTTCTTTTTTTTCTAAGACTTGCTTGGGTAATGTAATCTCATCTACACTGAGGCATCTTGACAAAAGCAGTCAAGGTTTCCCAGCTCATCCCGTGTGATGCTGAAACAGCCTTAGCTCCTGGGGTAGGTGGCATATTCCCTGACTAGAAGAAAAGTTGACCCATCTTACATCCTTCATACTAGCGTACCGGCCTGGAAAGCAGAGACCTGTGGACTATCGTGCCTATGTGAGAAGAACTTGGGTGAATGGTTCCTCTATTAACATGGAGATCATGGAATGATATCCATATGGGTATATTTCATGGGTGTGATCATATTGATTGAGCAAAATCTCCACTTAAACTTGCAGAAGATCACCTAATCTCTCAGTGTAGGCATTCAACCTAGAAAGCAGACCTAGTCGGCAACAGAAAAAGGAAGCTGAAGCCAGTCATTGGTTTTCTTCTCAGATGCCTTCCATTTTGATCGATCTGTTTGCTTGGTTTTTCCTCTTAGGAATATTTTTGTTTAACAAATATATATATCATATTTATTTTTGATATAAATACATATACATAATATACACTATATATTTATGCAAATATAGTTGCATTAAAGGGAAATAGAGCATAAGTTCTAAGATCCCCAAGCCATTTGAGGAGGAGTTGCATATGTGCACCGCTGCACTCCCTGTCGATGCCAGGAATCTGAGCTTGGCTCCTCCCTCTTACACTCGCTGAGCCTACTCCGAACCTTTACATTTTTAATTTACAAATAATTCCAGACTCATAAGAAGTTTCAAGAGTTCTCCTGTTCCTTTTACCCAACCTCCTCCCATAACGTATCTTTGATCACTGAATGATATCAAAATGGGTACATTACACTGGTGTACTATGTATTAATAATAATTAATGGTGTACTCAATATTAATTAAGCAAAACCCCCTCACTGAGACTTGAGGAAGCTTGCCTTGTTTTCCAGTATGGACATTCAACCTAGAAAGCACACTCACTCTTTTTCCACATATGAGCCTGCCTTTGACATCTTGACCTGGTGGTTGGGAAAGATATTTTTAAGTTTGGACATTGGTTTGTGGTGTTATGTTATTCTTGACTTGTTCCAGAACACTGAACCAGATTCTTTGTCACAGCGTAGAGAGTTCATCTTCACACCCAGGTGGACACCAGCTTCCTCACCTTCAACTCTGCATAGTACAAAGGGATTTTTGGGGGGGTTCTTTTTGGTTTTCATACCTGCAATTGGTCTGCTGTCACCCTACCCAGGCCGTGGGTGAATCAAATAAAAGTCAGTTTCTCTGAAAATCAAATCTGAGCCCTGTGCCTTCTCATCAGTGAGAACGTTTGCAGTGCCTTGCTGGAGTCTATAGGGACATGGCCATCGTTATTCACTCCTCTGGGAAACATTGACTTGCTTCCTAAAAGCACATTGGTGGCCCTCTCTCTATGCATTGCCCTGGCTTCTGCTCTCTGTTCCAGGCCTGTCTTCTCTCAACAGCAATGGCATCAGTAGCCAGTCTTCAATTTCTTTCACGCAGATTCCTTTTATCTGACATCATATTCATGAACCCACTATTGCCAAACTCTCTTGATGGAGTGGTTATTCTCAGGCGTCAGGGGACAGTTCACTCCCAGTGCTTCAGAGTGTCCTATATTCACAGAGATATTAGAATTTACCTATGAGCATAGTCCTTTTCAGGAGAGCCCAAGGAAGAAGGAGCCTGTTGGTGACATCTATTTGATTTGGGGAAATTTGTTCTAGTTTGTGAATCAATTTTGTAAGGAATTCTGTTTTAAAGGACCCAACCTCAGTTCTCTGGCTTTCCCCCGCTCAATAGGTAATGCATATTTAAGAGCTGCCTGAAGGGTTAACTCACCCCTTCCATTTTTTTTTCTTCTACTGACTGCAGATATACACCTCAAGGAGCTGGCTTTCCTGAGCAATTCATTCTCTCTGGAATTTCTCTTGCTTGAATGTCCATAACACATTGACTTCCGCAAAGAATTGATTTCCACACAAAATTCCCTGCTTGCCTTAAACCCTTTCCTGCAAGCCTCTGGCTGCCTGCATGAGTGTGTGGTTTCTTCATGAATCCTTTGTAGAGTACCCAATTGGAATTGAGAAGAAGGGTGGGTGGTAACGTGAGCTGACTGCTGATGCCCTTCTTTTATAAGAAAAGTGAGTCTTCCTGGCAAACATAGGACTAAAGCTGCAACATCCCTTCTCACTGTAAATGTACTGGGACAGTGTTTGCATGTGATACTCAGATGTTCCTTAAATTCTAATAGAACTGAGGCAGGTTCTATTAGAATTTAACACTTTTGTTTGTTGAACATGTATGCTTTCTGAGCACTGGTGATGAGTCTGGATGTAGCCTCTGGAATATCTTTCTGAACTTTTGGAATATTCTCCCTTCTCATCAAGTCTTGGTAATGAGTTGGCATGCATGACAATGAAACAGATGTGTGTGTTAAATTAATGTTACCATTGTCAGCCTGTGGCATACTTCTCATTATTTGCAGTGCTTGAAGAGAAGGTGGGTGTTTAAGAGTTATCTGTATTTGTGTGTGTGTGTCTCTGTGTGTGCTCACGCACATGTGCACTATATCAAAAGAATGTAGAGACTGGCAACTTGTATCATTCTGAACTTTAGAGGAAATGTTTTCTATTTTTCACCATTTAATATAATGTTGATGAGTGCATGTGTGCCTGTTTGTGTGTATGTGTGCATGTGTGTGTGTGTGTGTGTGTGTGTGTGTGTGTGTGTGTGTGTGCATGCGTGCATATGTGTTTAAGCCGCATGTTGATGTTAGGTGTCTTCTTCAGTAGATATCAAACCAATTTTTAAAAATTACATTTTATTTATTTAT
>NW_004949150.1:1768454-1840464 GCF_000317375.1 Microtus ochrogaster | reverse complement strand
TGTGTGCATGCATATAACATGACCCACAAGTGAAAGCCAGAAGACAACTTGTGGAATTTGGTTTTCTCCTACCATATATGCTCAGGGGTCAAACTCAGGGCAACTTTACAAGCTGAGCCATCTTTCTGGCCCTCTGTGTTATTTGTTGATGTAGGGTATCACTGATTGCGAGCTCGCCCATTCAGTTGAGACTTTGCCAACAAACCCCACGGAACCTCTTGACTCTATCTACAGCTCTGAGAATACAGACAGAAATGAGTGGCTACTTAGGGCTCTTTACATGGATGTTGGGATTCTCAATTTCTCTCCTCATGTTTGCCTGGAAGCACTCTATTAACTGAGTCATATCCCTGTCCCTAGAGATTTTTTTTTTTTGACTCCCAGTTCTTAGGTATAGCTGAATCATCAGTTTGGGTTATAGGTGTGCTCTTTTGTTGTAGGGGCAGCACTAGATAATCTGGAAGATGGAAATTCGCATGGTATTTGCTGGGGAAGGTTTCCTCTTGTCATCATGATAGGGAATAAGCACTCTGTTATGCCTTTGTTTTGGACAGATATACTGAGCACTTATATTCATCTTCTGAGAGATAAGGATTCTTCCTGAGGCTGAGAATGACTATTGCACACTCTTTTTTAGCACAGTATTGAGATGGCTAAGTAATACTCTTTTTGAGAATGCTTAGTGCCAGATTTGATTATTTTGAAATTACCTTCCATGTGAAGACCACTAAAAATATTCCTCATTATAATTAGTTGCATTTTTATATTTAGCATAAAAATATGGAATTCCGCCAAATGTAAGATATTAGGAGGTGGATGTAATTTACTCTTATGACACCTGGTGTTTCTCCACAGTGGTACTTGTAGTGGATTGTTACAGGTTTCTTCTATGTAGCAGTGTTTTAAGCACCAATGGTGCTTTTTTCTGCCCTGTGAATTGTGCTAACAGTAACTATTTCCAGATATTTCCACATTTCCCAGGAAACAAAATTATTCTTGGTTTAGATTCTTTAGACCGTGATTTCCTAAGACCATTAATGTCTTAGAGAAGGCCCCAAGTTCCTGAAGTCCTGTGGCCTCTTGAATAGTAATTCAACTTCATACACCACAGTGTCCAGATATTCCTAAGTGACATTTCCTGAGGGCCATGTGGTAACTGAGGAAATATGATTAGACTTGTGAATGACCTCGGGGAGCAGAAGAACTGTTTGGAATCCCAAATAATGACACTTAGTAGAGAACAGGCCAACTTGTCCACTCGGGAAGAAAACATTCTGTAACTGAATAACAACAAGGAAAGACTATTTACAAGCACCCAGGGTAAAGAGCCTTGGGGGCCCACAATAAACACTGAGCTAAAGTTAAGTAAACAGCAGGATGATTGTGTCAGCGTTTGTTGGCCCTGCACTGGGTCCTGTGGGTCAGCCTTTTGTACTTAGGACAACTCTAGCCCTGACTCACACTTCAACAGCCCGAAGGCCTCTGAGGCAGGAACATTCTTTCACCCTTATTGATGGAAAAGCTCTTTTCCCATTTGTCCTCATGGACTTTGGACATGTGTTTTGTGGCACATGGGGCACTTCCAAAGAATAGGATATTCAAATTCTACCTTCCTTAGAGAGTGCTGGTACGTGCCATCTGTCAGTGTGTCACCTTGATTCAAAGTCTAATAAGATCCCAAATCATTCTTTAATTTATAATTGAAGTCAATAAAAATATTGCTAAAGAATGAGTCAAACGATGGGACAAAGTGATTTTCTTCAATCTAAGGAAAATAGAAAATAGCTACCGGTGCAACAGAATACCACAAGGAGAACGAGGGCTCTCAAATCTCAGCATTAAAAGGTCAAAATGGGACTGCAGAGATGACTCGGTGAAAGCGACGTTTAGTTTTTTGTCAACTTGACCCAAGCTGGTGTCATTTGGGAAGAGGGAATCTCAACTGAGAACAGCTCAATCTAGGATTGGCTGGTGAGCAAGTTCATGAAGCCATTTCTTGAGTAGTGGTTGATGTGGGAGAACATAGCCTACTGTGGGTGGTGCCATCCCTAGGTAGATGGTCATGGAAGGTGTAAGAAAGGTAGCTGATGATGGCTGCTCTTCCATCCCTAGAGGACCACTAACCTACTCTAGGGTAGATTTTCTTTTGTAGCGTTCTCCCTACGGAGGAAAACACAAAACTGCTGTCACACTTCGAATAGAGTGGTGGTTCCATTCTGCAGCCCCACCAACAGCATGTGACAGTCCTGATTTCTCCACCATGCACCAGCACTTATGAATACCCTGTGGTTTTAGCTATTTTGTCAGGCTCATGTATTGTTTCACTGTTGCTTTGACTTTGCCTTCTCTTGATCCCTACTGACACTGGCTGTATTTTCCTATATTTATTGGCCACTTTACATATCTTTGGAGAAATACCTATTGGTCTTTTTCTCATTTTAAAAGTTGTTATTATTTAAAACAATCTTTTAAATTTAAATACATTTTGTTCATATTTCCTCTTTCCCCAAGCTCTTCCAGGTCCTCTTCCTCTCCATACTCACCCAACTTCAAGTTCTTTCTAAAAAAAGAAACAACAAACCAGTAAAACAACAACCCCCAAACCAAGAAAATAAAATAGACCACCCCTTCCAAAAAACTCACCATACAGTGACCAAGTAAAAGCCCATAAACAAGAAACTGTGGGTTCCATTATATGTTGCTGAAGCACTACTATGAGGTTTTTTCCCCCCGATGATTGTTATACCTAGTGTTTCTCCACTGGAGAAGACTGACTTTCCCTCTCCCAACAGGTATAAATGCCAGTTTAGAGTGAATTCTCCAGTCCTCACAGTGTGCACTTGAGGCTGAGTTATTACAGTGAAGACATTTTGGGCTTTCTTGGTATTATACTAGCTAGCACCTGGCACTTCCCAGATGACAGGAGATGGCTTATTTGGGAGGCACTGAGCCTGTATCCCAGAATCAAGAAGAGTAGTCTGTTTCATAATGTGTATTTCTCAGGTAGGCTTGGCTATCCTGGCCTAAGACAAGACCCTTGAACGGAGAAAAGCAGGTATATACACATATGTTGGAAGTATGATTTGATCAAATATAGTTAAATCAACTATTCATTCTTCCTATAGATAGTACCAACTCAGGGAAGCAGCTGAGTTGACAGACCCCAGTTTTTAATCTAAGTGACAGCAAGACTCAGGTATAGGACCATGTCCCTATAGCAGCTGAGACCTATGTTGATGTCCATGGCTCATGTGGCCACAAAAGAACACTTGTCTGGGGTCTGGGCCATAACTTGTGACCTTGTTAATGTCCAGGGGCCATGATGCTACCATAACCATCCTGGACTGAGTGGCTGGGGTTACCTCCTGGAACTAGAATGTCAACCAGGCTGAGCTGCAGCCTGGTGCCATGTCTGAGACCATGGCTTAGCTGTAGCTGGGGTCTGTCACCAAGGTTGCCACTAGATGTCACACAGAGGCCCAGGATCTGGGCCAGAGCCTGAGGCTTGGTTGGAGTCTGATGGCCATGCCGCAGCAAGGACAATACAGATATGGTTGGCATGTGGTGCCACCTGGTACCATGGTGTCATATTAGTCAGGCTATTGCTGAGGGCCATGTCTGGGTTTGTGACCCTGTAATGGCCAGGGTCCAGATTGATGCACATGGCTTTTGTTGTCATCAAGTGCCACGAGGATGCCCAGAATCAGATCAGCCACCTGAGTTGGTGTACCAGGGCCAGGATATATTCAGATCTGAGTGACCTGTTGGTCAATGGCATGGTGACATCTGGGCCAGAGCTGTAGCTGGAAGCCATGTCATGATCCATGGCCTTCATGAAGCCATGGTCTGTGCTGATGTTTGAGGCTTCTGTTACCATCAAAGGCCATATAGACACATGAGATTGAAGACCATGTTTGGCCACAGTGCTTCTGGGACCTGTGCTGACCTTGAATGGTCTACACTGCTACCTGGGGTAGCACATGGTCATATCCAGACCTAGTGCTGTGGAGGACCATATCTGTGTTTGGGGCTCTACCACAGCTGGGGTCTGTGCTGAAGTCCAAGTACCATATTGCCATCAAAGGTCACACAGAAGCCCAGGGTTGGGGCTGCAACCTGAGGTGTTGGTGGTGTCTGGTGGTCTTGTGGCTGCCAGAACCACCCTGACCTGAGTGTCTAGTTCTTCTATTTGGAGACAGGATGTGCTCCAGGGCTAGGCAGCTACTGAGGACCATGCCTGGGTTTGTGATTCAATGCAGGCAGCGACTGTGTTGATATCTGTGACCTGCATCACTCAGGAGGCCTTAGGAATCATGTAAGATGAAATCAGAGGACCGGGGGGTCAGTGTCCCTCTTTGTCCTTGGTAAAGCTGGCCTTACCTCTCACTGGACACTACAGCAAGAAAACTGACCCCTGCACTCCAGAGTGATAGCACTACCCCTTACTACAGGGGAGAGTAAACTAACTCTGAGGGTATGGACATAGGGGAGCTGACTCCACCCCCTCACCTGAGGCATGTGGCCCTGGTATCCCAGACTGACCGACTTGGCTACCACACAGATACATAGTAGGGCCTTATGTTGACCCACATTGTCATCTACCCCAACTAGGACCTACTGGAGTTCATGAAGGGATTGATACTGTGGAACAATACCTACAGGATGTCTAAGACTCAGGACAACAAAGATGTCCCAAATGAGTTCCAGTGAGGAGTCAGTATACTGGACACCAGAAGCCTTGAACCAGACCAGGGCCTCATTGCGACAAACATTTGCTATTAAAGCTGATAGGACAAAGGGTATAAGCTGTGTGACACACCCCTGTTCCCAAAGCCACCAGGATGAATGAAGAGGTGTTGGAGAGGCAGGGAAAGAAGCAGATGCGAAGCGTTTTGTTGTTGTTGTTTTTGTTTATTTTGTTCTTGTTTTTGTGTGTTTGTTTGCTTGCATTCTTGTTCTTTTTTTCTTTTGTATGGGGCACTAAAGTGGTGAAGGAAGGATACGGGAGTATCTGGAGGTGAATGGGATTGGGGTGCATGCTGCAAAACTCCCAAAGAATCAATAAAGAAGTTAAATTTAAAAACTAAAGCTAGCCCACGCATCTTCATGCCACAGAAACTTTAAGAAAGATTTAAAATGGAAGGCTAGTTCTGGAGAGGGACAATTTAAAGTGTAGTCAAGTTTTCTGGAGTTTGGCAAGTAAGGGCACAGGTTGACCTTTGGTGAAATCTGGAACAACTCAGTCCACAAAATCTTTATCACCTGTGAAAAAAGAATAAGTAAGAAAGTAGAAAGGGACAAGAAAGTTCTTTCTTTGCAGCAACCTCTGCATGTATGGAATAACTATTTTTAAATCTCCCTTAATTTCTGTAGGGCAACAGAGTGTGTGCAGCTGGCTATGGCTATGTTTTCTACCTTGTGACCAGGCAAACCTCACAAGCTCCACTCCTTTCGTTCATGTTGAACACTGCTCACTCTTGTACCAGGTAATGCTGGTTAAATTCGTTTACATTTAAGTGGGGTGCTTGTGATTTCATGATTGGTTTTATGGACAAAGGGTGAAGGCTTCTTGAAATTTGATTCGAGATGTGACAATGATACATGCTGTGGGAACACATTCTGCTCCTTTAGCCAATAGCATTTAAGATACCAGCCCACTTGGGCATGGTCTCTTATACTGTAAATGCAGCTATAAAGCATGCACTCCTTCTCCTTGTTACTCCTAGAATATGAGAGAAGGAATACATGGATAAGATCAAGGTATGGTAGAATATGAAAGTACACAAGAACAAAATGTGATGTAAGTAAGTGCTAGGGTTTATTCTACTAAAAGGAGTAAAGTTATAAGGGCTGATAGAATATCAGGAAACATGGCTATTTGTTTATGGTTAAATGGCAGAAGCAAGTCACAGGGTACAAAAAGAAAAGATTGAGAAATGAGCAGAGTCCATCACAAAGGAGGGTTCCAAGTTTTGCTTGTGTCCATGCTCCCAAATTTCATTATTTTTATACTTAATGAAGCATAAAAATCCAGACTACAGGAGACATTCAAAGAACTCAGTATAATGCATTCTGAATAATCCAACTTTAAACTGGACAATAGAACTACAATGACATTTCTGAAATAAACATATGGAAGAGATGAGCTAGTATATTAAAAATACTTAAGACTGCTCAAAATTAAAACCATGAAGAGTTATAAGTTCACACCTGTTAGGATGAATATATTCAGAATGATGAATAATGATATTGGCATGGATTTGGGTAAAAGAAATCAAACTTATAAATTATTAATGGCGATGTTAGTATTACCATTATACACTCATAGAGGATTCCCTAAGAAAATTAAAAATATAAGTATCAGTTGATCCTTTAATTCTATTATCAGATACACACACACAAACACACATCTTACACGCACACCTGTAAAGATGTCCATGCCTATATGTCAGTTTTTAAAAATGAATAAAACTCCCTTTAATCTCACTGGGGAAATATTGAATTTATTTTCATTCTTTGCCTTTCTTTCTAGGTATGGCCTCCTTATATATCCTGAATTTCAACCACTTTGGAATAATGACACAGGCTTCACTCTCTTCCAAGATTTCATGGTTTGGGGAAGTGCAGGTGGTGCCAAGGTATGATTTTAGCTTATACATACATACATACACAGTCTTTGTTTTCTAGAGGCAGACTGTTACATCACTCTATCCAAGGGATAGTAGTTTGATGAGAATGAGAACACTGTGATGTTATCACAACTAGTATCAATGGTATCATAGATGTGTGTGTGTGTGTGTGTGTGTGTGTATGTGTGTGTGTGTGTGTGTGTGTGTGGTATTGAATACACAAATCCCACATCAGAGGTCATTTTCTATATGGGTTCCCAAAACAGTTCTTGTAGAAAATAAGGCAACAGGGCTTTTAATGACATTTACAACCAGGAGGTGACAATTGTACAGGTTCATCCACCCATACTTCCCTTTCAGTTCCTACTTATGACTAATAACTGAAGAACCCAAAAGTAATGGAATCGTCAAATGTCACACAACCAGGAACACAACCAACTGCAGAGTAAAGACACAAACATGTGTTTGTTAGTGTAATCTCCTGAATAATGAATACTACAGTGTTAAGAAAAACATGGTTCCTCAAAGGAAAATAGGCTCAGATCTAGCTGTCATTTACTTTAATCAATGTGTTTTATTTACAATTTTTTCCTCAAGAAAAACCCAATAGATTCGTGTTTACTCATTTAGTTTTTATTGCCACAGTGACTTTTAAAAGGGAAATTTTGTTTCCTGTCAGTTAGGAACAAAATTACCTAGGGTCACCAGTACTACAAAGAGACAATTGCATTGACTTCATCTCTGCAATTTAGAACTATGCAGCCTAGGATATATATATGAGGAGATACGTTTGTAAAGCATAGGAACTAGAACAAAAGCAAAATCATAGTAAAAGACAAATATTTACTTAAGTTCCTAATAAAAGGAAGAAAACTTTGATTGAAGAAAGCCTAAAATATACAATTAGGATAACTAGCAAGGAGATCCCTAATATGTTGAATATTTTATTTTAGTTTTTTTAGGTGTTGTTTTTGCCTGTGGGGAAATGTTTTCTCATGCCTCATAGATAAGAATTATTTATTTGAACCAAATATTTCTTCATTTTCTAGGTATGATAGTAGTTTAAAAGCATTATTTTCACCATGTTTCAGATGGTATTTCTTCTATAATAAAGAGAAATGATAGCACACTGTGAAAACCGTACCCACACCTTTAATTTACACTTTGCTACTGTATAATTTAAAACCCAAGATTTGCGAACTAAGGCTTGGTTATTGTTTTTAAATATATTTGCAAATGAGTTATTTTCGAGTGCCTGTAATTAGGTAGTAGCTATCCAGTTACCAGCTCAGGTCTTAACTGGTTTGCACTCATAGCCCGTCTCCAAAGAAGTGTCATTTTATAAAATGTTTGCATGCGGACATTTTAGGACATGGATGTGCAAAATCTGAATGACATGTGAAAGCGTGCTACATCATATGTGAAGGATACCTAGGCCTCAGCAGGATACTTTCAGTTCAAGTATGAATGCAAATATGATATGATTTAAAGAACAAGGCAGGACCATTAGGTTAGCTGTTGGTCCTCATCTTAAAGATGGGGAGCCTCAGGCCTAGGGATGTTAAAAATCACCTTGCCCAAGAGCACTTGATACTAGGAGACCAAGGTGAATAGCAAGAACCCCATTTGCCAGAATAATGGGATTATTTTCATCCCTACTAAACTTTGCTACTCCTTCATGCCTTTGTAGAGGTGTTAGTCCCAATACTCATATGTACGTATGCATATGAGTTAAATCCACACATAGACTTACTGATTTTGTATTTGCAAAATCTGACTAGCACTGCTAATGCTGTGCTAAAATGCTAGACACTGAAGTTTTTTTGTAATGCTAGCCTTTTATTAATTATTTTTGCACATTTGGGGACTATAAGATTGTTTTCAATATGTTGACAATTCACATCAACCTCTTAATGTATTGCCTGGTAGAGGAAAACTGTAATTTCCAGGGGGATTTGTTAGTGACTTTGAGGTGTCTGCACTGATCTTGGTAGGCAAAACCTGCTTAACTATGCCAGTGTGCTTATTTATTTATTTATACTTAATCAATAATTAAAGAGATAGGAGGGAGTCTGAGAAAAAACAATCCTTAGACCTTTAGCATAATGTAGGCTGTTACTTTATAGATTTTCAGAAGCAGCAATCTGCACCTGAAAAACTTCCAGGTCTATGCATGCAGAGACAGTGGAATCGACATCTTGGAAAGCGATGCGGACACCGTGGTTATGGACAGCTTTTTACTTGGTCATTTCACACACAAGGTGGGTGCTCTACTGTGGCTCTTGTGGGTTGCTCATCAAGACTGAATCATGGAGACTGGGCTCCCTGATGATCTGATCCATAATTACAATAAAATTTTTAGTGGAAAAAAAGGTTAAAAGGAGCATTTTATTTGTAATAGTGATGATGTTCATAATAAGATGCGAATACTTAGAGATGGAGCATCGAGTCTATACAAACCAGAAGTTATTAACAGTTTGAAGAATTCTTATTTGAGTTAAAGGTAGGTCTTTTGATGTATGCAAATTCAATACTAAAAACCTAAGTTTAAGTGTCATGGCTCACACCTATAATCTATAAGCAATTTGGAGGCCGAGGCAGGGGATTTGACACAAGTTTCAAGTAAAGTGGATGTACAAAATGAAAGTCTGTTTCAAAAACCAAATCAAATGAGCAATTCCTCCCCATGTTGACTTAGTTTAATTTTCTAGAATCTGTCAAAGATTGTGAATAGCACAAAGCTACACTGTCCCCATGCTGTGGTTTTCTACACTTTGTGGTCACATTTTTGTTAACAGGGTCATTTCTCCATTTAGCCTGCCACCCCAAAGAGCATGGATGAGGCTACCCAGGTTTATACAAATTATTATTATGTGAATAGGTTTTGTTGGGTGAGTCATCCGTTCACCTCTCTGGAACTTAGGCGTATGGTGGCTGTTTGGGTGGCTTCTGAGTCCCTGCCAGGTATGGACATCGGGGAGTTGGGGGTCCCAGATGGAATGTGTTCTAGGTATTGGGAGCTGACCAAAAGGAATGAGGATGGGGTCAAAGGGGGAGGGTGGGGTTGAGAGGGTCCATGTGGGGAGGAAAGCTGAGTGTGCCTTGAGGAACTGTGAACTGCCCCACCCATCCAAGGAAATGGGAGAAGGGGAGCAAGATGGGACTCTGAAGATGGTGTGCTACGGGATGGGGGATGACACCGGGGAATTGGAATTGGGAGACAAGAGGAAGAATGAAGATTGTCTACCTGATTTACTGACCAGCAGGCCCAATGGGCTTCAAGGAAAATGCCTCCAGTATTGGAGACTGAGACAAAGGAATGTGTGTGATAAGATTTTGGATGTGACTCATTGTCCTTCAAAAAATACTGATTTCTGTATTATAAAAATCAGATTACAGATGGCTTGTCCTGCATTACATAGTCCAAGGAAGCACATGAGTTCATTTTACATTGCTGTGACCAACATACATGACACGAACAACTGAGGAAGGAAAGATTCATTTTGCCTCAGAGTTGCATGGACTTCAGTCCTTCATGGTAGGGAAGGGGCGGCGGCTGGAAATTCTAATGGATGTGAGGAATAACATCACAGCCAATAAGGAAGGAGAGCATATGGTAGGAATCAGGGCTAGGGTAGAAGGATCAGTGTTCTTCCCCCAATGGCTGACTTTTGTCAAGCCATCTCCACCTTCCCATGGTTCCATAGCCTCTATAAATGATGTCTCTCTATAGAACCAGTATCAGATATCAAGCCTGTGGTGGACACTTCATAATCAAGAGATGGCAATCCTAGTGTAGTCAAAAGCTGCTTCCCAGATTAACAGGATCTTTTCCTCTTAAGGAAGTTCCCGAATGCTCTCAGGTCCTCTTAGGCTCCAGGCCTTCAGTAATTTCCTTTGTCCTTGTTTCAAAAAGAGTCACGTGGAGATAAGCAATGAACATTTATATTACTTACTTTTCTTGTGACTGTGGCAAATGCCTGATTGGGTCTGTTTTAGCTAACATTTGGAGGGTATGCTTATCAGGATGGAAGTCACTGAGACAGGAACACAAGACAACTGCTTATGTCACTTTCACATCGAGAAGCAGGGAGCAGGGTGTGATGAACAAACACTTGTCCTTAGCTAGCTTTCTCTCTCTCTCTCTCTCTCTTTTTTTGCAGTCCTGGATGCTATTCCCTATTCAGGGTGGGGTTTTCCAGCTCAGGTGAACTAATCTAACCAAGCTCTACCAGACATGCCCAGAGCCACGTCTCCTAGGTGATTGTAGATCCTGCCAACCTGAGAACAATGAACCTACACACACTGTTAACAATTTGAAGCTAGAATATGGCTTGCGGAATTCTAGGGATCCGTGGCAATCATTTTGCTTCAGTTTGTTTTCAAATGTATTGGTAGGAATTTATATAGTAATTGGCTCTTGTGCTTACATAGATTATTCATGGATATATGATAAATTAAGATTTGAAAAAAATTATTCAAATTATTAGAGTTTCCTATATTTAGATTTCAACTTTTGAGTTCACTCTTTGAACTACCTATTTTCTTGCAGTTTTTCCTTTTCTTGAGAGAGTTGCTGATTTAGAGATGACTCATCTCTCTAGCCTGCGTTTTTTTCCAGAAGGGATGTTGCATGGTCAACAGACCTTAAGTCCAGTCATGACTTCAGAGAATATGCTAAAGCAAGATGCCCATCAAACTGAATAACTGTCCTGGTGAATTAATGTTTTAGTCTCTTAATTACTATTAATGAGACATCATAATTAGTGGAAGAGTACCATAAGTTAAGATGTGAATTATGGCCAAATAATGAGATAATAAAATACAATCACACGCCCCTGAGGTTATTCACTCAAAATTCAGCTGATGGCCATTGAGACTCTTAGCAAATGCAGGCCAAGAGATTACTGATAAAAACTCCTGAACAAGTTTGATCTAGAGGATTCTAGATAAAGGTCAGTCACCTGAACAATAGAACCATTCAGTTTTATATCCTACTGTTACTTAAATGGTGATATTGTTTACACTGAATTAGCAAGTAAGATAAATTGGAGAGATCCATTGTCTTTACAAAGGGTAGCTCCATATTCGTGCTGAATGCTAGATAGGGCAGCCTTGCTGCTCTCCCGTGTGTGATCAAATACTATTGATTATCTAAGGAAGGTGCTTCAGTGGGAAACATTTATTAATAGGTATGCCATTTCCTCTGAAGAGTTCTCTATGAAAATCTTGTCCTAGGGGAGTGTCCTATAAAGGAGATTCTTTGCTTAATTTCATTTACCCAATGTTGCTACTATAAATAAATCCTTTTGGGTCTGCAATCTCAAATAAATGCACTATGTTCAATGCACTGTGAAGATTACAGATAGCCGGATTGGGCTATATTAGCAGTTTCTGTTCAATAGATAAATCTTAGCTGCTCTTTTCAAACAAATAAACAAATGTGTGGGATGACAGATATGTTAATTGTCCTCACCCATGTGTTCATGTGTATAGAATACTTTTAATATTCAGGAAAAGTGCTTGGGTATCAGCATGCCACATCTTAGTTTGGTTTGGCAGTTTCTGAGGCTAGATGCTTAACATCCTATTTAATCGTCATCCCCTTTCATTTATAGAAACACCCTGGTTTGGATTTAAATTTTGGTCTCCTTATGTTTCTGAGTATTTCAGGCTGGCTGTCTTTGTGTTGCTATTGGAAATAATTTGGTATTTGTTTAAAGCGGCCAGACAGTTTTGCAGAAGGGGTAATGGCATTATAGTTATATCAGACATGTGTTTAAATGATGCACATTTATGTGTATAGGTGTGGTATAATGTATGTCTGTAAATATATTCCATGTGATTTACCAGAAAAAAAGTAGGTGATAAGAATAAGATGGCATAGTGTAAATACTTGAATCTAGATCATTGTTAATCATAAAATTCTCTGGACTTTCAACTTTTTCACTCATTTGAAAATATTTGTAAAATGTGAATTAAAGTATTCAGCACGTGTTGGTGGAGCTGTTTCATTCTTCGTCCATTTTCTCCAGGGGTTATTTCTCATTTTCATTGGGGATTTGTCTAGCCCAGTTTAGACCTTTCATCTTTTTCGTTTCTCTGAATTCTGTTGCAGGGCCCCTCTTTTCTCAATATGCTCGCTCCCGCTGGGAGAAATCTCATTTTCTCACACGGTTTCAATTACCATCCGTGCTCATGTCTCCCACGTATTTGCATTTTCTACTGTCTTGTTTTGTGCTTTCAGTTTTGATCATTATTTTTGTTTTCATTTCCCCCATTTTTCTAACTTGATTTGTATTGTCCTGCGTTGCATCTTTTCAAAGGTATTTTTCTCATTTCTCACATACTCATTATGTTTTGACATTCTAGCTATTGGGATTAAATTTTTAACATGCCTGCTGGTTGTGATGATGTTGTAATTACATTAACGATGCTAAACTATACCTCAGCAATGCCAGACTTCAATTTTTTAACTTCAATCTTTTTCTTCTTTTCTTCCTGCTCAAGATCTTCAGTCATGCATATAACAGGGTATGATCAAGTCCACTCCTCCATTCTTTCCACTCCATCTTCTCTGTTATCTGCCCCACTATTTACTCTCATTGTCATGTAATTTTTCTAAAAGATAATCCACTGAGTCCACTTTGTGATACCTGCAAGTGAAGGACATAGGACCATCCTCTGGAACATGGGTAGCTTCTCGGGGGCTACAGCCCTGAAGGAAACTCTCTTCCCCATTCCGGCAATCCTCAGTGGTCAGAAGCTTCTCAGCTAGGGATGAGGTTTTGTTTACCTTCTTCCTTTACCTATCCTTTTATCCTCTGCTTCTTTTACGCTCTATTGGTTCTTCCTTTGAAAGTAAATTTTATACGAAAATATTTACAGAGAAAAGTACACAATGTATTTTGTCAGTAAAGTTTTAATTAAAGTAGAATTACATCAGCTCCCCCTTTCCTTTTCTCCCTCCAATCCCTCCTATATACCCTCCAGCTCTCAAATTGATAGTCTCTTTTCCCTGATTGGATACAGGCTACTAACAATTGCTGGAGAAAGAAGAATTAGCCTCTCCCAGGGATGAGCCCCCTTATTGGTTATCCGGTACATAGTGGTCAGTCCTGAAACCAAATACACAAGCCCAGCAAAAAAAAAAAGAGAGATTTTGCGGATTTTGTTCTTCTCTTTTTGTGTGTGTGTGTGTGTGTGTACACTTACACACATATGTCTGTATATAACAATAATGATCACAATGTGTTTTTCTTAATAAAGCAAATCAACCATATACCACCCTGATAAGAAACACTACCCATTTTCCTTTACTGGCTTCCCTTTCCCCCAGATTTAAACACAAGTATCCTCAGCTAAAGGGGAACCATGATTCAGACTCCTGGTGATATGAATTGATTTTTTCCTTCTCATTATTTGATATAACACAGTCACAGAGCACATTATTGTTCCTGGGTTTCTTTGGCACAATAATATGTCCATGAGCTTTGTCTGTCTTCTCGTGCTCTGGTAATTTACTCCAGTCATAGTGTATTATTCCATTTTCTGACTGTACCAAATATTTTCTCATGATCAAATTCTGTTTATTGAATTTCCAACAGGAATTGTTGGTATTTGACAGTTTCTAACCATTTTCTACCTTGTTTTCCTCATTTGAAAAAATCTGTATAGACTCTTGGAGTTTGAAAACTTATACTCTGAGCTCATGTAATTCATCTTACTCCTTCTGTGAGAAAAACTCAGGTTTAAAGTGCTCTTCCTCTGAGCCAGTCACCAAAGAAGCAGATACTTTTCAAGAGCTAGTCCTTTTATTCAGAGCTCTAGGGCCTTCCAGTGTGTGTGCTTCCCTGTCCTCTGCAGTGGTCTGGCGTCTGGTAACAGGGACTTCCAGTGTGTGTGCTTCCCTGTCCTCTGCAGTGGTCTGGCGTCTGGTAACAGGGACGTCCAGTGTGTGTGCTTCCCTGTCCTCTGCAGTGGTCTGGCGTCTGGTAACAGGGACGTCCAGTGTGTGTGCTTCCCTGTCCTCTGCAGTGGTCTGGTGTCTGGCAACAGATCACCCACTTTGACTGTCCTTTCAGACATTTGCCCACCAGACATTTTCCTTTATAAATTAATTGTTTAAGCTAAAGTACAAAGCAGCATTTTGTCGTGATATCTGTGTAGATACATCAGCACACTTTGTTCTTACTCATCTGTCTTACTCATCTGTCTTCTTCACTCCCCATTACCCATCCTCTTTTGGTACCACACCCTGTGTTTCTTATAGCTTTCAACTTCCTTCCATTCCCACTTTCCTATCTTTTCATGCCGTCATTTCTTTAAGATTCCTTCATCCCTGATCCTGAATACAACTCCCCAGCTTGCTCAATCAACAGTTTTCTATTCCTATATTGTCCACGGCCAGGACGGGTTGATAATTCACCTGGTGCAGGCAGGGTGATCACACCCAGGAACCAGTAGACAGTCACTTCTGTCTGGAGAACTGGAGAACTTTTGCTTGCTTCTTGCCCCCTTCATTAGTACTGTCTCTTTGTACATTTGTGATGTTTTCAACACTTACTTTATTAGGAATAGAATCATATTAATTACACTGTTTTCATTTTCCTTGGACTTGTATACTAACTTTACTTACACCAAGATTTTATGTATTTTCCTTGTTTGTTTATATTGGTTGCTGTTTTTTTCCTATTGCAGATTTTTGAAAAAGAAACAGTTCTCAATTGTGCAATGACTTTTAACAATGGAAAAATTCAGAGCTAATAGCTTAGGTGAATGGGTTTGCTGAGGAAGTTTTTGTGGGAAAATATAGAAAGAGTTGTGTCATTTTGGATATTTAAACAAGATTTCTTTTCTGTATTATCTGTAAAGAAGCTAACCTTTTTGATGTGTTTTTCTACATTTCAACACATGTATAAATTTGTGTCGCCACAACTACCATAATCAATATACAGAAGAGTTGTCTCAACCTCAGCTGCCCTGGGCTTCGTCTCTCTAACCACATCCTTTGCTGACCACTAATGCTGAGCCACCACTAATCTGCTCTCTGTTGGGAAGGGGTCTTGCTCAATAATTACATAAGTGAGATCATATGGCAGGCAACATTTTGGGATTGGTTTCTTTTGGTGCCAAATGTTTTCAGGTATTCATTCAACTTGTTATTTTTAATAGGATTTTATTCCTTATTGCTTATGAATTATATACTGCTGCACCAATGAAACATAGTTCTTTTGTTCTTTCATTTGTTGAAAACCGTTTGAATTGTTTTCCAGGTCTTGTGATAATGAACCATTTGGTATAAGCATTTATGAATGATTTTTGTATGTCTGTTCCTTCTCAATTGAATGGTTGTTCCATATGAGGCATGATGAGAAGCTGCTAAGTGGCTTCCCTTGCAGCTACTCCATTTCATATTCCATGATCAATACATGAGCTGTAGTAGTTTTCATAGCTACTTGAAGCTGATACTTTTTAAAAAAAAATCTAAAATTCTACTTGATGTATTGTACTTTAATTCTATTTCCCTATTTTACCTGTTAGACATTTTCAAATGTGGCTACTTACCATGCACCCCTTGCACTTTACGGACATGTTTTACTTTTTTCCTTGATTGGAATTTCTGTATTTTTATTTTTTAGGTATATGGTTTCTGTTTTCTAGATATGTTATTTCATATCTATTAGTAACAAGTGTTTTGATGTTTCAATGATTTCACTATGTAGCTTTAAGTTTTCTCGTTTTAATTATTTTTTACTTGTGATTACAACTACATCTCATATGACTGTTAGTCTTACTTTGTTTCTCTGTTTATCTTTCTGTTTTTAAAAAAATTTGTAGGGAAGTCTATGTATGTCAGCTGGGATTAAAACGCCCAAAAGATGGGAACTGACGATTTCTAATACAACTTTTGTTAATTTTGATCTGAACTGTGTGGCCATCAGAACCTGTTCTGGCTGTTCCCAAGGACAGGGTAAGTTTGAGCAGACAGGACAGATGGTAAATAAGAGCAGCATCAGATGAGTCTGACAAACAGTGGCAGAAGCTTTGATGAGTCAATATTACTTTCAGTTGCAAGATTATATCAACACAAACTGTTACGTTCCTCAAAGGAATCCGGGAGGCTAGGTGCTCCCTGCATGTCATCTGTTGTCCCTGTCCTCTGCATATTTCAGTGACCATGACATCCTGTCATGTCTCATCTGGACTCGGAGCTTCATGAACTGGAGACATCTCTCTTGGCTAGTGCCTGCTTTTACACTGGTACATGGAAGAGAGACTGTTGCCCAGTGAGAACTTTTGTTGGTGAGATGAATAAATGACATTAGATGGGTGATGGGCACATGGACTTATACAGGTTTACACACACACACACACACACACACCATTGCTGAAAGATCCAGAACGAGGGTACTTAAAGTTTTCAGCAACTTGGGCTGTGATGTGTACAAAGAAAGACAGGCAACTCTTGCTAACTTGTCAACTGCTACACAGAGTGGTGAGAAATAACTCCTCGGAGGACTCAGAGGCCAAGGTGGAAAGAGGCAGAGAACAATTTAGTTGATCTGATCGTTGTAAACAGCCAAAGCAAGTAATTCAAGTAAATATGCTCTTGTGGTTTGAATCACCAATTTAGATAATTGTTTGTTTTTTTAATTAAATGAATAATCAGCCAGTCTCCACTTTACTATTTTACCCCTGTGTAGGCAAAGATCGGGAAATTTTAGTTTAAGACTGAGATCGTCATAGATATATTAAAGTGCCCTTCAGCTCATAGTTCTCCAATTCCCTGATGATTTTATATCATTCATTGGACACCGAAAAAAGAAGCTCTTGTCACTGGGTGATGTTGGGTGAATGAACTTTTCATTTATTTAAAAACTTGTCTGTTATTGGATCTACATACGGATCTAGAGGGTTCAATCAGGAAAAACACATACTTGTTCAAAAAGGAGGGTCTGAGAACCTAATTTCCAAAAGGTGATGAGAGTATAGTCTTGGTGAATTGAACACAGTCAGTGAAGGGCCAGGAATGGGTGTGCCCTGGAGAAGTGACTCTCTTGGGCATCAAAGGTTGAAGAGAAAACTGCAACAGGAAAGCATGATTTCCAAGTACTACAAATAACAGAGGCAGAATCTTAGAGATTTTATAGATTAGGTTTTCTTGGGAAATGAAACACATGTCCAACATAAGAAAATTATAGAGGTGAGGGTGTTAGTAAGTGTTATACATTACAGAATATGGAATTAAGAAGTTTTTCACACATGGCTTGCTTCACTGCATGTAATCCACTGATAAGCAGAGCAAAAATGTTACATCTGTGAGCATCTTGTTCTCATTTATTTTTTCTGTAGTTTATAATGTGCATAACACTATAGTATGTGATGTATGTCTTGAGCATTGTGCGCTTTTCTCCCTCAGTGATGAGGATGTATGGTATAAACATGTTTCTAGGTAGATGGACTGGCAATGATCGTGACATGAGAGAATGAGCTGAGAAGTGTGGCTTGAACTAGGACTTAAAAAATGTGTTCTTAAGATCATTTATACTAATGGTTAATAGAATATTGGTTTTGAAAGTGAGTATAATAAGAAAATTAAGGTATACACCTCACAGTTTGAGGTATCATTGATGAGGTTAGGCTATGGTAGAGGAATGGAAGCCAAAAGATTGAGATATTAGAGTGTAACACCTTTGGTCTTCAGAGAACTAATGTTTGTTGTTTCTATTTCTTAATAGAAGAGCCCTCCCTCCATGGTATGATTGATATCTGAGTCTATTCTTTTGTTATCTAAAAAATTCTACTCATTGTAGGGAACTTTCCCATTCTCCCCAGTTGTCAGTAGCGCCACCAATGTGACAGCTGTGACAGACAATAATAACTCAAAAGAATGTCAAATGTTTCTTGGAGAGTAAAATAACCTCTAAAACAAAATAACTGCCCCACGTAATAAACTGAATAGTGGCTGGCCATGCAGTTCTTGGCCCCCAATATCTCTAGCACATGTATCCTGACATAAGAGAATATTTGTGTTCTTTTTTTCTTTCATGGATGACTGAATGAATTATGAAATTATAGAACATTCCAGATAAAGTACTGATAGAAACCTTGTGAATTTAGTTCTGTAATAACAGATTCATGTCATGTATAACAGTCTGTCTTCTATTTTGTAGGTGGATTTACTGTGAAGACCAGAGAATTAAAGTTTGAAAACTCTCCAAATTTAGTAGCATTTCCATTTCCTCATGCGGCAGTTTTGGAAGACTTGGATGGGTCCCTGTCTGGGAAAAATGGAAGTCACATTCTTCCTTCTATGGAGACCCTCCCCGATACATGCTTGGTCAATGCAAGCTTCAGTCATATTGTCCCTGGGAGCATTTGTGGGGAAAGTGTTGTCCTCCATCGTATGTCTATTCATTTGTAAGTAGCATTAACTATACTTCTTAGCTTGTCAATGGGCATACACATACCACTCAGTCAGGCCTAAGCTTATTGAAGGGAAATTGTTTTCTGATGAGCTGAAACTTTTATTTCTCTAAAAGTGAAGTGGGACTAATGTTGACCACTGTGAAACCATGAATCTCTGGCCATTTTAGGCTGACTCAAATAGCAGCTGTCAATACCTTGAGGTCAGATGTTATAGCCCATGACCGCTTATTGACATTTTGAGTCAACAGCTTCTTCTTGAAAAGACTCATGACCAACAAAATATTTGAAATTTATTTAAATGGAAAGTACTATTTAAAATTCCAATAATGCCCTCCTCATTTATATACATGCACTTTCCCCAAGCTCTTTTTAAGTGCTCAGTGTGCTTCAGGGGAGCAATTGCGGATGCCTTCTCTTACGCCAGGTTGCTTCCGTCTAGTTCATTTTCCTTGTTAATTTCATGAACTATTGGATCCATACAATACCTTTCCTATTAATATTGGAGCAAGGACTCCTTGGTTATGCTACTCAAACTACCATTAAGTCAGCAGCTGGGCTGTTTATAATGTATAATAGGATTGCTTCTGCTCTCTTTAATTTCCAGGTAATGATAGTGGAGTGTCTGGGGCTCTCCCTTTTACCTATTTCAAATGCATTGTATATATTTAGCCACACTTATTTCCTCCCTTTAAGTGTCCCAACTCCATGAATATTAAGCCAAGTAATTCGGTCAGACCACACTGGCAACTTACTTGAACCCGTGTTCTCTAGAGGGGGGAGGGTGGAAGAGTCCAGGGTTGTACTAGCTGCATACTGAGTGCATAGAAAAGTCCATTTTCTCATTTTCTTTTGGAAGGCTTAAAATTAGAGTTATCTTTGAATAGTCCAAATATTTTCTCTCTCTGCTTTCCAAAGTATTCATTATTTTCTCTGCTGCTGCGAAAGGACCCCAAATCCCACCGAGTAGCATAAGAGTGATAGAGGGGGATGTTTGCATTTCAGATTTTCTTGTGCTGAGAATAAATTGCTTTCTTTATTCTCAGGAATGTAGCCTAATATTAATTATCATTATTATCAGTATGCTTTCACAAAAACCCGACTTGAAGGCATGTTTGGGGAATCTATGAAAGTTAGTGCTTTTATTCTTATATGATTTTTTCCCCTACATGATAATAAGAGGTTTGTGTAGTGAACAGGGACATCATGTACATGTATGATTTTATCTATATGAATCTGTCAAACTCCTTCTAAAACGGCTTTCTTTCAGGTTTGCTTAGGTGATCTCGTGTGTGTGTGTGTGTGTGTGTGTGTGTGTGTGTGTGTGTGTAGTGGTAGTAGGCATTGTGAAGAAGGCTATGCTAATCATCAGGCTTTTCCCAGCATCTGTTCTTGGAGATCTTTGGGGCTGTGCAGCCCTTTGCTGCAGAGACAGGTCATGCTCATCCTAGTCTGTTATTTTCAAACACGCCCCAAACACTCATGGTAGGGTGAAATAGTGACCTTGTTTGATCTTAATGCACCTCCTCCCCAGTTTTAAAATACAAAACTCCATGCCCTGGAAACCTCCTTAGTACACAACATCCAAGAAGATTCATTGCTTTTCTACCCAGACTTCTATTTCAAAATTTCAAGTGGACTCACAGGTCTAGGCACAAATGCTCAGCTGTCACAAATCAGTCCTAGGGAAACCTCAGCATGGTCCCGGTGGTGTTATGGCCCTTGTGCCCTCCCTAGAAGACTGTTAGATTATATGAGCTGTGAAGCCAGGCAGTTCAAAGCAGTCTATGGCTCTCACAAGGCAGCAATGGGAAACTCTTCAGACCTTCAGTCCGGACCCCAGACCTCAGACACCCTGAGAAAGCCTAAGTGATGGAAATGAACTTTTGGGCAGTGCCCTCCCAGGTCCTTCTAATTCTCCACTCCCGGCTTTTGCCCCTCCCTCTTTGTGCTCAGTGGCTTGATCTTTGTCCCAGAGCATTAGAACCTCATTAGGAACATGTCAGTGCTAATGAGCAATTTGAATTCAGCTTAGATCCAAAGTTTGTTGTGTTTCATGGAGAAAGGATTAATTTGTTGTGCTATTTACCCTGGGGCAAGAGCTGCTGTCTTTACTTTCAACTGTTTTCCCCTTCTCTCAGCAAGCAGTCCCCAAAGGGCAGAGAGCAAGGCTCTATATAGCTGTACAAACAAAGCTCCACTCTCCTCCCGTTTGCTAACATCCAATACTTGGGGTGATTTCTTTTGTTAGACCCCATCTCTATCTCCTTTTCACTCAATGTCCCTAAGTTCTTTGTTTGATGTGAGTGATCTTAGAATCCTGTCACTCACTGTCTTCCTTGCACTGACTGGAGCCCACATCTATGCTAGAACTTTCCCAGACTCAACACCAACAGTTTGCTTGACAGAAGCAAGTAAATATTTAAAATTGGTCATAATACTCAGTGTCCAAGTGAAGAACAAATGGCTGCCTTGTACAAGGCAGAGTCATATTTATTATTTGTTAAGTGACAACATGCTTCATCTTCATGGTGATTCCTGTGTCATTGGTATCGCGGGAAGGGTTTATTCCCAAGCTCCTGCTTCTAGCAAAGTTTTCTAGGAACCCAGGATGATGATCTCAATACAGGACCTTATCCTAGACTATTATGTCAACAACACTTTCCCTAGTGATGAAAGGACCCAGAGTTGTGGGAGTTTTCTTTTAAAAATTTTTAATTCCATTTCTATTTATTTACTGTGAGTGGAGGAGGATGTGTGTGCATGCCATAGCCCATGTATGAAAGTCAGAGGAGAAGGCCTACCGTGTAAGTTCGTGGAATTGGACTTAGATTTTCACACTTGGTGGCTGGCATGTTTACTCACAGAACCATCTTGACTCTTATATCCCTCTTTTATTCCAATCTCCAGATTGACATGAATATTTTCCTCTGCTTTTATGTATAATTACATGTATAATGCTGTCAATAGTGTGGGTTTGTGTGCGTGAGTGCATGTATGCTTTTAGATCTTTTTAATATTTTTATTGATTTAGACCTTCTTTTAAAGGTTTTCATTAAGAATTTTATACAGTTTATTTTGATCATTTTCACCCCCTCCTCCCAACTTCCTCAAAATCTTTCTTGCTTCCTATTGAGTTCGGTTTATGCTGACCTTCTACTCCTGGGGATTGGAGCCTTTCTTTGCGTGTGATTGATATGCTAGATACCACTCCATTGAAGAAATCTGGCTTTCCCTTGCATTAATCAATTGCCAATAGCTCCTAAGCTAGTGGTGGGACTGATGTCCCCTTTCTCTCTTCCTTGATGGCATCCTGTCTGGCTTGAATTTACACAGATATTGCTCATGCTATCATAGTCTCTGTGAGTTCATATGTACATCTACCATTTTGTGTCTGGAAAACACTGTTTTCTTGAATTCATCCACTCCTTTCTCTGTCCTTTAAATGCAGTTGTCTTTAGAGAATCTGTGAACCTTCCTTTTCCTTCAAAAACATATGTGCTTCCCAAGTCATCTGAGTTATTTTCACATTCAGTGATAATTCCCCAACGTTTCTTCAAGTTCAACTACTCTACCGCATTTCAATCTTCATTGGCTGATATGTTAACACACGTGGTTACTGAACATATGAAATATGGCTAGTATAAATTGTGATGTGCTCTAAGGATAAATTAGACATCATATTTCTAGGATGTTATGAAAAGATAATGTGACAAGCTTCAACAACTTGCGGTTGCTGGTGATGTTGAAGTGCAATTTAGGGCACACTGAAATACTCTATGATCAAGTTTCAACAACTTGTGGTTGCTGGTGATGCTGAAGTGCGATTTAGGGCACATTGAGATACTCTATGATCAGATTTACTATTAGTGCTCCTTTTTTACTTTTTAAATAAAAGTGTCTACTACAAAATTTCAAATGAGAAAGATCTGTGACTGGTATTTGTGGGTTGCTTTTACCTCTACTAAGCAGCTCTCAGTAATTCCACTTGTGTATTTTACATCCATTTCAAACTCAGTGTGATTGCTTGGACTAATGTCTTTACTCCACAGAATTGCTCCTCCATGGGTGCCTAAGACCACACTAAGATAAATGCTGGTCTTAACCAAACACACAAGTTATCTGTTTTTTTTTTAAAAAACCTATTTTGTCCCATTAGTTGACTACCAGGTTCCTTCTCCCCCTTTTCCTCTCCCTCCCTCTCCCCTCTCTTACTTTCTCCCCTCCCTTCCTCACTCATTCCTTCCTACCTTTTTATTTCTTATCCTCCTTCTATTTAAAAAGTGTTTTTAATGTTAGCACACAATAGAATGGATTATTACAATATTTCCATATATGTGTTTACTTATGTTTTGCTTTCATTCATTACCCCTACCTACCCTCAACTCTGACACCAGCCTACCCTCATGTTGATCCCCTTCATCACTTCAAATAGTCACCCTGTCTTAGTTAGTGTTCTATTGCTGTGATAAGACACTGTGAGCAAGGCAATTTATAGAAGATAGAATTTACTTGTGACTTACAGTTTCAGAGGATTAGAGTCTGTGGCCATCATGACAGGAAGTATGGCAGCAGGCAAGCAGGCATGGTGCCAGAGCAGTTGCTAAGAGCTTACACCTTGATCCATAAGCTTGAGGAAGAGACGTTTACTCAGGAAGGCCTGGCCTCAAAGCTTACCCCCAGTGACACACATCCTCCAGCAAGGCCACAGCTCGTAATCCTTAACAAATCATTCCATCAATTGTGGACCAAGCATTAAAATACACACTCCTTTGAGGGATCATTATCAAACCACCACCCACCCCCTTGGTTTTCAGGTCACAACTATTTCATTATCTTTCTTTTTTCTTTCACCCATTTTAGGAGTTTTATCTCTGATTTCATGGTTCCATTGCTAGTTTCATAAAAGATAGATACACACACAGAGATGAGAGAGAGAGAAAGAGAGAGAGAGTTTTAATTTACATTGTGCATATGAGATAAGAACTTGTGGACACATACCATGCAAAATGCACACATAGGTTTAAAATTAGATTCCGTGTGTGTGATGAATCTTATGGGTCTTGTTCTAAGTCAGTCTTACTTCATTTACCAAAATAATTCCTTGTTCCATGCATTTTCCTCAGAATATCATGATTTTATTTTTTTTCTGACTGCTGAATGAAATACCATTGTATGGTCTACATTTTATTTACTCTTTCATCATTAGATGGGCATCGAGGTTGATGGAGTTTCTTAGCAAATGTGGCTACTATATCCATGAGCATGGACATGAAAGTGTCTCTGGAATGGTGACTCATAATCCTTTAGGCCTCTACTGAGAAGTGGCATAAGTAGATCATATGGTATTATAGTTTTGTTTTTGTGAGGCACCTCCACAGTGGTTTTCATAGTGGCCATACCAATTTGACATTCCCACAGAAGTGAGTGAAGGCTTTTCTTCACAAATCACCTACACTTTCTCTTGTTTGCTACCTTGATAATGGTCTTTCTGATTACCGTAAGGTATAATGTCAAGGTGGTTTTAACTTTAGGCATACGCCTGGTGACTGAGGATGTTGAATACATTTCAATTTTTTATTAGCCATTGGTATTTCTTTTTCCAGAAAACTGTCTTTTTAATTAGTTGTTATACTTATTTATTAATTGATTTGTTTTCTCTTCCTGGTATTTAAAAAAATCTTTGCATATTCTAAATATTAATGCCTTGTCTGCACTCTAGTTAGCAAGCTTTTGTTTGTTCCCCCATTACAGGTTGTATCATTGCTTCACTGATTTTTCTTTCCCTTTTCTCTTCCGTCCTTTCTTTGTTGTTGTTGTTGCTGTGCAAAATCTTTTAAATTTTGTGTAACTTAGTTTGAATATTTTGTGTGTGTTTGTGTTGGACCAGATGTGTGGATCTAGTTTCATTTTCCTGTATTTGAATAACCAGGTTGAGCAGAACTCTCTGTTGGAGAAGTAAGGACAGAAATCACATGATCATCAAAATCCATGCAGGAAAAGCCTATGGCAAGTTCACTACCTCTTCATGATGAAATAGAAGAATATTTTAACATAATACACATGACAGACTTTTAGCCAACATTATAGTAAATATGCTAAAAACAAATTTTCTGAAATAATAATGAGATTTTTTTAGAATAATGGAGAAAGTCTTAGCTAGAGAAATTGGACAAGAGAAACAATAAAAGTTACACAAACAGGAAAAAAGCAACCCTAAAAGTATCCCTGTTAGAAAATGGCTTGAGTCTCTCCTGAAACAGCTCTATAGACTCTGGTAGTGAACTCATAGACCTGAAAAAAACTTTCAGTACTGGATATAAGATAACGAACTTTCTAAGGAAGAAATCAAGAAAAAATATCTCATTCACAATAACTATAAAAAATTACCTAGAAATATATCTAACTAAAAAAGTGAAGGACCTCTGCAGTGAAAACATTAAGACACTGACAGAAGACAACGAACAAGAGGAAAATATCTCCCATTCCTACAGACTCAACGTAACCTCCATTTAAATTATCAAGCTATTTTTTTATGGAACTAGCAAAAGATACTATAATTAATTTGGAAACACACTCACAAACATTTGAAAAGGCATAACAATCCTAAGCAGAGTGAGAAAAAAATGGAGGAATCAACTCTTGATCTCAAATTAGCCTCAAAGTCTCAGCAATTCCCCTACCTTCTCTATACCTGGGATTTTTCCAGTCTGACCTGCTTACAGAGGTTCGTTTCTAAGAGAGATCCATGTTGTGTCTTTTCCTTTGGCTATTGCCTGCTCTAGTCCAGCTTTATTTATCTTTTAGTTTTGTTCTAACAGACCCTTCTTTGCTTGCCACTTGGTGATGCCCTAATCTGAATAGACCTGGTTTTCCCTTTCTTTCCCTCACTTAAAATGTGCTTTCAAGAGCTTCCTGAGGCAAAACCACTCCAGCTCTTTATATCTGCTACCTGAATAAGGCCTTGGCATCACCCTATTTCCCCAGCTCTCTGTCCCATGTTTACCTCTTTGCCTGTTTCTGTTCATAAGGTTCAGCTTCCATGAGCTCAGCATGGAGGTGATTTTCTCTGATGAGTTTCCCCTAGCATCTTGTGCACTCTGTTATCCCTGCTGTGTGCTCTCTCTTTAGACTTCCTCTGATCAATACTCATAATTCCTGCGCTGTTTTATAAGCTGCCTTTCTTTGCAGATGTTAAGGAGGGTAACTGGGTAGTTTTGTTTGTTGTATGTCTTTTGGTGCTAATACAACACTGAACACACATTGACTTAAATTAGTTTTATATAAATTAAAAAAAAACTTGTCACCTTCAAATGTTCTTCTCATCCTATTATTTTTCATGGTTTATGTCCATGTTTATGAGGTCTCCATGATGTTTACTTTTTCTTCAGAAGATCAAGGGATTAAAATGCTAGCTTTAATCCTTATCTCCAAAGTTTTAGAAATCATATAACCCTTAGTGCCCTTTCATGGTGTCTTATAGTGTTTTGTTATCCTGGGGCTATCAGTTAATTAGAGTATATATTTTAACAGCTAATTCTTTTCTTCACTGAACCCCACCCCCATCCCCCAATCTGTTGGCAACCTCTGCAAATGCTTTCTTTCCCTGGTGATGTAGAGACTTTATTGTGGGAGGGGAGAATGCAATGAGGGAGGGGAAAAGAATTTAAGCCTCACAATTGTCAACTGGGAAACACATTTGTTTTCACTTGTTGGTCTCAAGACACTTATAGCCTTCAACAATCTTCAGTTTGTTTAGACATGAACACATCAGACTCTGATTTTGCGTTCTATTTAGTGAATGGATGGGGGTGAGTAAGCGTTTGAAAATTGTAGGCTGGTCACCTGATCTTACTGAGCTTGGTAGGTTCCACATCAAGTGTGGTGAGGACAGATGCCTGAATACAGCATTAGCCTTGAGAAACGGGAGGATGCAGAAGCAGCTGAGAATCCCAGCTTCTCAGGGTCCTGTGTGCATTCCTTACAACAAGTCCCTTAACCTGTTCTTACTTCATTTCTCACATTGGTAAAATGAGCATAATGGAATTTGTTTCAGATGGTCATTGTCAAACATACAACAAGTGCTCAATGAGCCCCACCTTTAAAAAGTCTATGTGGCACCTGTTATTCAGAAAACTAAACGTAGGCATTCTATAATGGAAAAGAGTGATATAGGGTTTTATATTTATGAGAAAATGCACCTAGTAAAGCAATTAGCTATGCTCAAATGTAACAAATATCTGAAGAAAGGGAAATGATTTCCAATAATCACATGGTCATATCCTAATCCAGTAAAATCCCCTGGAGGGCACAGAATCTGAGTCACTTGTAACTGAATCTTTGGTTCACTGTGTCCCCTGATTTTCCCTTCCTCCTTCTGGGAAAGGAAAGGTTAATGTTCTTGTTGATCACCTTGATTCTTAGATCCTGCTTAATACCCTCTCCTGTCGTGCTTGCGTTCAGTTTTTACCTATGCAACTGCTCTTAATGTGTTAGTGTTCAAAGTATGAGGCACCCCCTGCCTCCATGAATGCAAAAGTTAAGAAGAGTTCAAATGGAAATTTTGGCCTAGCTTTTCGTCTAATAATCACCTAGCTCTCCTTCCTAGGGATAAATAGGCAAAGCATCACTAATGGTATCATTCAGTCCTTTAACGAAGCACCCTGTGAGACAGGATGATTTTAAGATTTATTATCCTGTCTTGGCAACAGAGGTTGCACAAATAGAACAGGACATTATTTAACAATCACAATAAACCCCAAACCGAGGCACACAAATAACACTACTATGCAATCACTGAATTTAGTGAAATGTTTATCAACTAACATTCCAGAATAAAAAGACTTGATTTGTGGCATTTGCATGATTACATGATGACCAGAGCTGCATTTGGTTTATTTGAAGATGCTGAACTTGAAGTTTCGAGAAAGGCCAAGAAGCTGCTGTTTACCAGTGAGCTAAGCCCAGTACCAGGTATCTAGACATAAGAGAGAACATAGATCTTAGCCTATCCTCCTAATTAATACAGGCACAATTATTTTTCAATAACCTTGCTAAATAGTTTCCTACCTCCTAGTTGCATCATTCTAAGAATGCATTCTTTTTGAAGAAGGCTTTGTAACTAGATTCATAAGGCATCGACAAGAGAGAACACAGTGTATACAGTGTCACCCAAGTAGCATGGCCAGTAAAGGAGCATCATTCCTCACAGATTAAAATGGAATAAGTGACAGGTAGCATCTTAACATGGAAAGAGTGGAATCAGTTGCAAAAAGCACATGGTACCTTTGAGGAACTATGGAGCCATCACTCAGGTTCCTCTACAGTAAGTTTTACCTTTGCTAAGTTTACACAAAGATAGAAAGATGTAGTTGAATTCATGGAGGACAGTTAGTGGGCCATATTCTTCAGCAACACAAGGCTGATTATAGAAAACGTTCTGACTCTCTACAACCATGGAATATGATGGTGTGAGAGTTCTTGAAAGTTGTGGAAGACTGATGTTGTACTCTTCCCTTTCTTTACGTTTATTGTAGCCTTTCTCAGAAGGCAGAATACTCCGATGTTTTGAAGGCACTTTCTTATTCTTTTTCTCCCTCTCTTTCCCCCTTTCTCACAAACACAGACAATGGAAAAACAACTAATTGTGTATAATGTCAGTGTATAGTGGCTGGTGAGAGGTTGGCAGGTAGGCTAATGTAGGGGGTGTTTTGAGCTGAGAATGGTTTTGAAGGATGCTCATGGAAAGGCATGTCACCAAGATTTGTTGGTGCTGCTCAAAATTTTGATTTTGCTCTGTTTTGTGCAATAAAAACTGTGCATGCAGCAGCAAGTATAAATAGCTAGAAGTTGCTTGTGGCAACATTATGGCCAGCTATTATATATCTGGCTTAGGAAATATATAATTATAGAGGTTTTGTTTCTCAGTTGTTCAGATTTGATAATATTTAGAGTTCAAATTTAGTGTTTTTATTAATATGTAGAGATATGAGCCCTCAGAAAATCCCAACTAATGTTAAACACAATGAAGGAATTAGTGCTTGTTCCCACTGGTATTGTTTGATGGCCTAACAAATCCTTTGTGGGCACTATACATCCAACAGTTCTATACAGTATATGGCCACTGAATTACATTCCTGTTAAGCAACTAGGATGATAAATTGTTATGCTCGTTTGGAAGTTTTATCAATAAATACATTAGTATTCTAATGAATCATATCACTTAATTAAAAAGAATCATTCCTGGGGCTAGAGAGATGTCTCAGTGATTAAGAGCACTGGCTGTGCTTCCAGAGGACCTGAATTCAATCCTCAGCATACATATGGCAGATCACAATTATAAGTTACTCTAATCCCCAAGATCCAATGCCTTCTTCCTGCCTCCAAGGGCAGGATACTGCTGTTGGACATATACATACATACAAGGAAATATCTCTACATATAAAATAAGTAGATAAAATATTTAAAAGGAATCGCTGTTTGGAGGATGTAGCTGCTGGTAAAATTCTCATGCTGTAGAGGATGTTTCTATAACTATGCACAAATGGACACAAATGACTGAACTGAATGAGTCAATAACCACAGTAAAAAGAAAAAGGAAAACATACGTGTAGTAGAGGGGGAAGTGGTAAGGGAGATATGGGAGAAAATAGACGTCAATGGGGTTAGACATAACATATTTCATTGTACAGCATTCAGTCCTTTAACAAAGCATGCTATTAGGCAGGACACGTTCATGAAGGAAGAAAATGCAGCCTGGGAGCCTCAGAGTTCTTTTGTGTTTCTGATTGTGTACAGGAATTGTTGCCTATGGGAACATAAGGGTTAACATTTAAAATTGACTGGTTGCCTCCTGATTTCTTGCACATAAAGCCATGCGAAGTTCAGGGAGAGACTTCTTCCCCTAGTAATGAAGCTCTCTGCTGCTAATGGCCCATGCAGACTCCCTTGGCTCCTCCAAATTAGAAATACTTTTGTGCTCCTTTGCTTCATTAACAGTAAAGAGAGGGAGATTGGTGGCTATTTAGGGCACAGGGAAATTGGTGGCTATTTAGGGCAAGCAAAGATTGTAGTAATTATGGTTGGTAAATTCCCTTCATGGTGTTCTTTGACTCTTGATGTTCTTTTGGTGCCTTTCAGAGTAGCCCACCACTGTCAATGCTGACATTTGGCCTAGAAGGATAGAACTCCATCTGACTTCAAAGTTTCGGCCCCTGGCAGTGGTCAATCTTACCTGCAGGGAGATGGGTCTTTTACATTTTGATTTGCTCTTTGGAATGTACAATATGACTATGCCACCAGCTGTGATGAACACATGCTTGGGACCTACTTCTTTATTTACACTACAGAAAGTTGGCTTGCTCATGGCTGCCTAGCAAACCACACCCTGAATGGTTGAGATGGATGAGAGAGGCTTGGGAGGCTCAGGGCTCTACAGGAGCTGTCTTGGAAGGAAGAAGAAAGTTGGTTTAGATTCAAGTGTGTAGTGGTGTGTCCCTGATTTGCCTAGTGGCCATTGTCACGTTATTGTGTGCTGACCGAAGAGAAGAATACTCAATGGATGGCCCAAAGGGCCACAAGACAAGTAGAACTTCATAATGGTATCAGAGTTTTGACAATATTTAAAGAGGAAACATGTTTATAAAAGCCTTTAGGAAACTGGAAAAATGTACTCAATTTTTTAAAGGAACTGAATTATAACATCTATAAAATGAATCTAGAAACTAGCAGCCTAATTGATTAATAGAAAAGATAATTATAGAAATTTGATAAATAACTAGCTCTAGTCAAAATGACAAGGGGGTTTTTAGGACACATTCTTGCTCCTAAGAATTAAGAATAATTTCTTGGAAATCTATCTGATTGATTGTATTGAACTATATTCAGATTTAAATAACCATCAAAATGGTATAAATGATAATAGGAAAAAATAAGAAATATAGGTCATGAATGTTAAAAATATTTGAACATTTTTGATTTAGTATATTATTTAAATTAATTTTGTTGGTCCAAACTTAAATTCTAGCTTTCTGATCTTTATCTCTAAACAACATAAGCTCTACTGCATCTTCACCTCCTTCTCCATCAACTGTTACTTTTGGTTACCCAACCCAAGTCTGGCTAGCCAGCAATGTGATCTCTTTATATGCGGGATCTGTGGGTATCAGATGACCAGATGTCAATGCTCTATTATATCTTCTTTTAGGGTACCTGATACTCCAGGGTACCTGGTTGTGATAATGCTAGGGTATTAGGTGGAGGTGTGTGACATTGAGAGTTTCGAAACCATGGAAAAATTTAACGGATGTATGGCCTCCTTCAGGAAATGAGAAACTAATAATTGAAGGCAGAAGAACAAAATTTGGGAATGCATGGAGGAAAGGGAGTGTCATGCCAGAGGTGTGTGTATGGGGGAGTTATAGTCAAGAAAACCGAAGAGCTGAGTGCTCAGACCTTTGCAAATCCGGTGGGTAACACCAGTAGCCTTCTGGAGATCAAATTGTATTGTTCCTCATGATTTTTGGTCAGGTGTAAGATGGGCTGGTTATATGCTACCATAGTTTGAATGAGAATTGCTTCTCCTAAGGCATCAAGAAATAATCTGAACACTTGGTCTCCTATTGGTTGTGCTCTTTGGGGAGGTTTGGGTGGTGTAAGCTTGCTGAAAGAAATATATCCCTGAATTTGAGTATTTATAGTCTCAGACACTTCCTCTTCTCTCTCTGTTTTATGCTTATATTGAAGATTAAGGCATGTAAATTCCCATTCATTCCACACTCGCTGCCATGCCTTTCTACCATGATAGATTCTCATCATTCTAGAGGCATAAGCCAAAATAAATTCCTTCTCCTTCTTCCATAAGTTGCTGTCATTATGGTATTTTATCACAGTAAGAGAAAAGTAATTAGTCTATGTTCTGATCTTTGGAGAGAAGCTATTACAGGCTCTTCATGGTCATTGATGATACCAGTATCATTTGACTGCAGGAGAGATGGAAAATTAAAACTCTCAAAGAGAGGTTGCTGTTCATAAAGATGAGCCATGAGGAGGAATTTAAATACTTATTGGATAATTGTCAACTTTGGGTTGACTATGGAGGTAGTTGTCTCCAAACATCAGCAACTCAGCAATATCATAGTGGACTAAAATGATGAAATGGCTCAGGAAAAGGAATGGGAAATAGAAAAGTGCTTGTCCCAGCATATTGAACATGATAGTATTATTCATATTCATTGTAGCTGCTGCAATGACTTATGGAGCTTAGATGATGCTTATGGTACCAAGAGGGAGAACCTAGTCCTTGGAGATTACTTTGACTTCAATGAGATTTTAAAACACAGCTTGATATGTAAAGGCCTACTGTGCCTTGCATATGGAGCTGTTCAACAGATTTTGCTACACATTGGTAGAACTCACTAAGACCTAAGCAAGCAGTGCCATGAAACCTAGAACTACAAGACCCTGAGGAACATCACAGGCTAGATGGATGCCAAGGTCAACTACTGCTGCGTCCTGGAAGATGAAGAAGTCTTAAATCCCCATGAT
Organism: Microtus ochrogaster; assembly: GCF_000317375.1. Taxonomy (NCBI): domain Eukaryota; kingdom Metazoa; phylum Chordata; class Mammalia; order Rodentia; family Cricetidae; genus Microtus; species Microtus ochrogaster. The sequence goes on along the minus strand of NW_004949150.1, from coordinate 1,807,861 downwards.
AACCTGGACAGCAGCAACATCATATAAAACTCATAAAAGATGACTGTCTATAAGATCTGACCATTGTGGTGTCTGTAATGAACACCTCCAAGGTTTGAAGTACCAGGGTAGCAGAAGTAGAAACCCTTTCAGAAGCAAAGGCTAGTGGACATTCATAGGTCATTAAACATGTGAAAAAGAAAAGTAAGATGTATTTCAAAGTAGTTCAACTGACAAAACATGGGTAGAAGAGATGAGAGTTTATATGAAAACCTCAGCATTTTAAAAAATCATGACCTATTCCAAGCACATTGTTCATGCTACAAAGAGGGTTTCCAACTGCAGCATTTTAAAGCCTGAGTCATTTTGGTAAACAGTTTATAGCTTAGAGTTGACTTAACAAATTCTGATAAGTTATAATCAACTGTTAATCTTTGATTAATAAGTTTAGGATTCCTCTGACACTTGTATGGTTCTCTGTATCGAACCTTCATTGAGCAGACACATCACACAGTAGCCAGTCGGCATATTCAGACACAGTTATCACATCACTTGTTTATTCATTGAACAAGTATCTTTTGAATGTTATTGCGTGAAAGACAATTTAACATAGCAAATCAATGATTAGAAGTTTTGACATCTCATTTAGTCTCCTCTGGATTAGGTTGTGCAGTTCATTATTCAGTCTTTCTGTCCCTATAAAAACTGAAAGAGTCACTATCAAAGATGGCTCATATAGACCCGATCTCTGAACTGTGGAGAATCCCATTTCAAATTGGATCATAGTGCTCGCGAGAGCTGAGATATATCTATCTCCTTCATGTTTCTTGCTTGAAACTTTTCTCTCCTCATATCACTTTCATTTTACATTTATTTCTTAGATGTCTTTTTTCATTTTTCAATGTATTAGTTGCACAAGTTCGGCTGTACACTCTTAGGACTCGTGACTCCAACCAGAAGGTGTACAGTTTGGATGATGCATAGCAAAGAGCTGAAGAAAAATGTTTATTATTCTAAAGGTTTTTCTAAATATTACAGTTCTGCAGTCCTAGCTGTAGGGACGATGAGGTGGAGGATTCAAAGCTGGCCTGAATAGTGAGTTTGAAGTCAGCCTTGACTATATGATGAGACTGTGTCTCAAACAACAATAATATTAAAAATGTACTATAAAATTCTATAAGTGGAACATGAATGTATCCTTAACTGGGAAGAGGAAGAGGATGAAATGCAATGGGGGAGACTAGACCTTGGATTCAAAGTTGTAGCACTTGGTACGTGTCCATTCTGGTTCTAAGAATTTAAGTTAAGACTTGACCAATAGTTAGTTCTACTACGAATCTTAGTAGAAATGGGTGAGGTAAATGCTAGGTGTCTAAAACATGAAGATGGAAAAGTACTTCCTTTAAGCTTATAGTGATCTAGGTAATACCACCTAGGTAAATCCTGGGACAGAATAGTTATCTAATTCAAATGCAACAGGGTTTTTTGATTCCTCTTATTTCATTAGTAGGGGAAACAAATGTGTTTAATCTCACAAGGTCACCCAGGTCAATGGCCTGCAACATTAAAGCCTATAGTCCTGTGTTAAATGACAAGGCATCACAGTAAACTTCCCCTTCATGCTGAGTCATTTACCCATAGCCACAAGAAGACCATAGGCACTCAGTACACACCATCAGAAGTCTCAAACATACTGAAGCATAAAACTTCTTTAATTTAGTCTGTTTTATTTGATAGTGTAGTCCTCAATTTGTACTTTGTTGATAACAATTCTGCCTCAATGTCAAAAGGCAGTTTTGTTACCATGTTATACACGTCACAGTTTAGGATTTCAAACAGATGGTAAGGAATCAAGAATGCGTTCTGGAGGAAAAGAATCCAAAATTTATAGGGTCAGTAAGTTCCCAAGTTCACCCATGCTGAGATACACAGTTTACCTTTGTATTTTATGTCTAACGTTTTTCATTTTATTCTAACTGGCAAAGCCATTTTTTATTTCCTTTTGTTTATTTGAAAAAAAATCTTAGTCTGCTTCCTATTGCTATGCTAAAACATCATGATCCAAACCAACTTGGGAATCAAGAGTTTATTTGGCTTATAGGTCCCTATCATGGTCTGTCAAGAAAGGAATCCTGGCAGGAATTCTGGAAGCAGGAACGGAAGCAGAAGCCAATGAGGAGGATTTTTGAGGAGTGCCTTGCTCCCATGACTTGCTCGCTTTGCTTTCTTAGACACTCATGACCAGGGATGACATCACCCATAGTGGGCTATGCCCTCCACATTGATAATTAACCAAGTAAAGGCCCTATTTTCTTGCCTATGATCCAGTCTTATGGAGGCATTTTTACAATCCCGATTCTGACTTTCCAGACTACCCTAGCTTGTGTCAAGGGGACAGAAACTACCCAGCATACACAGAGTCCCTCTCTGTGGCCCAGGGAGACCTGCAACTTGAGATCCTTTACCGAGTCTCCTGCTTACCCGCTATTCACTATTCCCGTTTTTATCTAGTTACAATGGTGCATCTCTCTAATCTCAAGTACTTGTGAGGCAAAGGCAGGGATTCATTTGAACTCAGGAGCTCATGACAAGTTTGGTGATGTAGTAAGGACTGTGTCTCCACACAAATGTTTCTTCTTCATTAATAAACTACTGCGTTATGAACTGGGCTTAGATGCATTCAGGTTCCATCTCGCTGTGAGAAGTCTTGAGCCTCTCTGTCTCCTCTCCCTTTCCTTTCAGAGTGCAATTATTTGCATGTGGCTAAATGCCATGGTGAAAAGTTCTCATGAAATCTGAACAAAAGGTGAAAAATACAGCCATATGTTTATTGAACTTTAAAAACGTCCTTATTTTTTTTGTTTCCATTTTGTTTTATTTTCAGAGTCTGAACTTTTGACTAGATATATTTATGTTCTAATAAAGTCTTCAAAATCACTTTCTGGGATGGGCTACCCAGAACAAGTCAGGAGGTCTAGGGATTGTTCTACTACAGTCTGATTCAGTTTCCTCATTTGGTAAAATAAGCTCTGTATACAACACTTTATAAAAGTTAGCAAGAATATCACCATAGAATCTTCATCTGGTGATGGATGGAGATAGAGACAGAGACCCACATTGGAGCACTGGACTGAGCTCCCAAGGTCCCGATGAGGAACAGAAGGAGGGGGAAGATGAGCAAGGAAGTCGGGACCACGAGGGGTGCACCCACCCACTGAGACAGTGGGGTTGATCTATTGGGAGCTCACCAAGGCCAGCTGGACTGTGACTGAAAAAGCATGGGATAAAACTGGACTCTCTGAATATGGTGGACAATGAGGGCTGATGAGAAGCCAAGGACAATGGCACTGGTTTTTGATTCTACTGCACATACTGGCTTTGTGGGAGCCTAGCCTGTTTGGATGCTCACCTTCCTAGACCTGTATGGAGTGGGGAGGACCTTGGACTGCCCACAGGTCAGAGAACCCTGACTGCTCTTCGGACTGGAGAAAGAGGGGGAGGGGAGTGGGGCGTAGGGAGTGGGGGGAGGGAAACGGGAGGAGGGGAGGAGGCAGAAATTTTTTAATAAAAAAATAAAGTAAAATAAAAAAAAGTAAGCAAGATAGCGCAGACTGCTATTGGAAGACCTTATCCAACCCGTCTCCATTTTATAAGAAGCCAGATAGTCAGCAGTGTGCATAGAACCCTGTGCAAACACAGAGGTCACCAAACCCAGGAGCATCAAGGGTCAGTGGTGGCAGTATGTTCGTGCAGTAGACCAGGCCCTGGGAGAGAAGCTAGGATCTTCATTCCAGGGAACACTACTGACGTCGTTTCTCCTGGGCAGTAGGAGAAGGGTACTAAGTAGTTTAGACCCAGCAGGTTCTGGGCTCATGAAAGATCTAGGAATATCAAATTACTCAAAACAACGTGTTCTCTGTTGTTAAGAAGTGTACTACATGGCGGAATTCTTACTGTAGACAATTGTTAAATTAGTCGTATTTTATTCTAGCCTGTGTGGACATTAAGGTGACATTTATTAGTGATTTCTGATACGAATGTTGCTTACCCACTTCCACCACTGAGGTGTAATCTATGCAAGGCTTCTGGTGGCAGTCTCCTAGTGGGCTGTTCTGATCTGCATAGATTGTGAACACTGTGGACACATATGTAGAACCCTCCTGACATCACCAGCAGGGAAGAATACAGACCATAGAAGAGGAAGGCATTTGATATAGAATAGGAAAACTACCATGGAATTAATTTTTTAGAGCTTATTTATTCATTCATTTTAAATATATGTGTGTTTCGCCTGCATGTATGTCTGTGCACAGTTTATGTGAAGTGTCCATGGGCTCCAGAAGAGGGAGTTGAGGCCCCTGGAACTAGAGTTAGATACAGTTGCCAGCAGCCCTGTGGATCCTGAGATTCAAACCTGGGTCCCACGGAGGAGCAGCAAGTACTCTTAACTGCTGAGCTATCTCCCAGGCACTAAGTGGGAACTTTTACTTACGAATTCTTTTCTTTCTAATTCACTATAGAGATAAGGCCCTCGAGGTTCCTAAGAATCTAATCGTGACTGACGGCAAAAATAAGACAATCACGGTCAAGTACGTAGGCGACACATTGTCTAACTCGTATGGCTGGATGGCTCTGCTCTTGGATCAGGAGACTTACTCACTGCAGTTCCAGAACAACGATTGGATGGAGCGCTCTTCACAGGTAATCCCGCCCACTGGTGCAAGTTCTTTCCACACTAAGGTGTTCTTATCTGCACTTCTGTGAAGGAATGGGCTGGAAATATTATCTGGTGCTCATGAAGGAAGCTGCAGCAGCAGCAGCCTTTTTTGCAGTTGGTCTGCTTGTTAGCTTGAACATTTTAGTGTTTCAAACCCATCCCGAATGCAAACATTGTTCTACTAGAAATGTAGTAATTCGATGAAAAGTTGCCTTTTAGCATTTCCTATCATTTCCTTCCTCCCTCTCTCCTTCCCTCTCTCCATCCCCCACTCCTCTCCCTCTCTCCTTTCTCTCCCCTTACTCCCACCTTCCCTTCTTCTCCCCTCCCTCACCCCCTCTCTCTCCCTTATATAAGCTAAAACCTAACTTAGCCATTACAGTGGTTTGAAGCCAGAGAAAATTTCTTAACGAGGCCATCACATGGTTCATACTGCCACCTTGTGGCTGAAGATGAATTTACAAAGAGCTCTGTCTTCACATTTCTCCAGGCAGAGCTAGATAAGGAGAATGAAATTACTAGGTAGAAAGTGGGCACATTTTTCAAGATGATAACAACAACAATAAATAAGACATAAAATAAAATTTGAAATGGAAACAGCAATTCAACAGGTTTCCTTTAGCTTATTTCCCCTTTCACACGGTTTGGTCTCCCTGTGCCACATGCAACCTGGCCCACATAACTGTAAAAGTTTATCTTAGGGATACAGGAAAGGCTTATGTGATCTTCTCACCAGAGCTCCCAGGAAAGATATTGGTCCCCCTACCTCTTTTTGCTGTCCACTGGATTTACCGTGTGGATCCAAGGGATTTTTCCCAAAGCTAAGGATAAGGCTCAGGAAGGTTTGTGTCCTGGCTCGGCACTGTCCTGCCTTGCGATCTGAGGACGTTACTGTATGCTCTAGAATAGGACACTGAGATTAACCATCACCAGGCTCTCGGGGTTGAATGAATCACAGAAATAGTGACTTGTGGTGCGGAAGGTACCCTGGCAGTGTCAGCTACGGCTGCTACGCATGCAGAGTTCCTAACAACTGCTTGCCTCTCCATCTTGTGAGGAAAGCTGGGAACGAACTGCAGACCTGCCTCCTTCTCTTACAGCTTTTTGACTGATTGAGAGAAGTCAGTTCACCTGTCTGGGCCATGCTCTCCTCCTCTGTTAGCGGTGGCTATGAATAAGATGAACCTGGTGGTTTTGTTCAGTCTTCACATTTGATGATTTTGTAGCCCAACTGTGAACTTCCCATGAAGTAAATTTAAATAGGCCTATTTCGGCCCAGAAAGTGCGGCGTGGCATTGACCTGCTCTGATGCCAAATAACTCCTTCGAGAGGAGGGGTCTCCTTGCTTACCAGTGTGTTTTTTTCCTTCTCACTTCAGTACTTAGCAACATTTGGCAGCTTTGCCCCTGGAAATCACCTCCTGCTGCTGCACGGGGACCTACCACCTTATCCGGACATCCTCATCAGGTGTGGAAGTCGCCTGGGTCAGTCACTTCTGTCTCCCCCTTTGCCCAGTCGCGACAGAGGCTGTGACTGGTTCTTCAACAGCCGATTGGGGCAGCTCACCTATCTCGGTACGTGCCCACCGCGGAAGTATTTTTTGAGGGCATATAGTCAGAAAGCTTTTGTGCTGTGAAATAAAGAATAAAGGGGATAGTTGTGCTATATGTTGTAATTAAATGGGTGGGCTCTAAAATCAGATCACGTGAGTTTAAATCTCAATTTCAATCCCAAGATTCAGTAGGTAGTGACTGATAGACACATAGATACATAGGTGCTCTACATTTTAGTCCCATCATTTGTAAAATATTAATAGGACCTTCTTTAAACCTGCCATTAAATAAAGGTTGGTGTGTAAAATTTTTTGTAAAAGTGTTTAATTTATATTAAATGTTCAATAAGTGTTTGTGATACTATTAAATGTTCAAATAAGTGTTTGTGATACTATGATATTAATTGATATATGTAATTAATTAACATATTAATTAATTGGGTATTCTATTTGTATAGTAAAATAATTGCAAATTAAAACTGCTCTGAGATAGGTCAGGACGGATGGCTCAGTTGTTAAAAGTACTTGTTGCTTGTACAGAGGACCTGAGTTTGCTTCCTAGGGCATCTGCCAGTAGCTCCAGCTCCAGGGGATCCCAGGGGATCTAGCGTTTGCAGGAATGACACGCATGTTCATAAAGTCATACTCAGACACACATGCATATACATAATTTAAGAAACACTGCTTGGAGAGTCTATTGCACTCCAGTCAGAATGACTATTATCAAGAAAACAACAGCGAACACTGACAAGGATGTACGGAAAGAGGAACCCTTATTTACCTCCACTGAAAATGTGACGTGCTGAAGGCATTATGGAAATCAGTATGAAGGCTTGTCCAAAAACTAAAGACAGAATTACTCTATGCTATGGAAAAATTCTATACCATCATCCCAGAGCTTCTTGCTCACTTGTGTTTATTGATACACCGTCCCCAATAGCTAGGAAATGGAGGCAGGCTTGGTTTCCATCAGAAGAGTCTGCAGGCAGGAGTTCCTTCTCACGTGTGTTTCCCAGTCTCCCAGTGTTAGGCTCAGGATTGTCCATTTTTGACCTCCTGAAGGATCTCAGTGTTACGCTCAGGACTTTCCAGTTTTAACCTCCTGAAGTCTATGTGGTTTTATTTTTCTATGGGTGTCCTCATTGGTCACTGAGAACTAATGTGTCCATTTGTATCAGCCTCACCAACTCACTAATATGACCTATGTCAACTGGTGGTCAATATATATATGTATATATGTGTGTGTGTATATATATACACACACACATATATACATATACACACACACACACACATATATATATATAGTCACAGAAGACATGTCATTAGTTCCATCTGAACGTTCATTAACTGTTGAGTTTTGTGACCTTTTAGGGTTTAGTGACTACACCGCTCTTTTGTGGTGGTATGGAAGACAGAGGATCTGATAACGTGGCTTTCTGCGGTAATGGCTCTGTTATGAATTGTTCTTAATAGATTCTGACAAATTCACCGAGCCTGATCAACACAGTGAGTATCAGCCCTGCCACAAGCCAGACTTGGCCCTAAGCACAGCAAATAGTAGGCAGTTGCCCTGGGTCACTTGTCTTTCCCACTCGGGCATAACCATATGAAGACTGGGTTCGACCCACAAAAAAGCCTTGCCATGACTGAATTTTAATTCATATGAAGGAAGAGTTGGTGCTGTCCTGGCATAAAAAGATAACTTCTTAACAAATGCATTAAAATGTATGTTAGTTGCACGGAACTTAGCAATTCCTAGTTCATTTCTAATATGAAATAATCACATGGCAGTCATCATATAGTGGCATTTCATTTGGAAGGTAGATTTTACTAATATTTTTTTATCAGAATATTCTTATAGTCTTTCCTTGGCCTATGATTTGGAAAGTCAAAGGAAGCCATGGAGGGTTGCTTGAATGTCTAATGTAGTTAAAGACTCATGATCCTTGAGGAGGATGCCCAGTAGGAGCATGTGTGGTCAGTATCACCTCTTTTAGACTCTAAATGAATGGGGCAAATGAGTGACTGCAATCACTTATATTTCCATTTCTGGTCTGGAATTGAGGTGTGTGCTCTTTCCCTCTATTAGCTCCCCATGCAGTTACATTGACTGTGCACATTTGACCATAATTACGTATATTCTCTGTGTAAAGTTTGCAACTTCTGGGCGAATGTGGTGGAAAGACCACCATGGATCCTACAGACTTGTGTGCTTTCCCTAATATCCTATTAATCGTGATGAAATTATCATAGCTGGTACTCCAACAAACACATAGGAAATACAATTTGATACTTGTGTTGCCCATTTGATAAATTAGAACCTTACTTTCATCTAGTTATTTAGTTTTGGTGACCTTTTAGGATTAGAATTAGAATAATTTACATAAAATGTGCAAATCAAGATTTCTTAGGTGTGTACTAGGATGTGAATCACCAGCCAAGGTCCCTATATAGAAGTCTGGACACTGCTAGCCTTCCACAGTTGCGGCCTTAGGTCAGTTTTTCTGTGTTGTTCTTTGACTTAGCTGCTGTTCCCTTCTAAGGTAGCCTCTTCTGACAACTGGATGGATTTCATTCATTAACTACTTCTTTTATTATTATTATTTTTCATACAATATACATTGATTATTTGCTCCCCCCTTCCCCTCCTAACCCCTCATTTCCCTACTTATTTAACTTTATTATCTTTCTCAACCATCCCCCAAAATAACAAAAGTAAAAACAAGCAAACAAAATCCAATAAACAATTAAAACAAAACATAAAGTACACATACAAAAAAAAAAACACAAAACAAAACAAAAAACAAAGAAAAAACGTGGACTCTATTACTCCTGGGCATGGGGTCTGCTTTTTTGGAGTTGATAAATCCAGTGACCCTCCATTGGAGAAAACTGATTTTTCCTTTGCCAGTGTGGGTATCAGTCCAAACAGATTCTTGGTTAGAGATGAGACTTTTTGTTTGGGGCCCTTTCTTTGTCTGGGATTTATATCTGGGTTAAATATTAACTGCTTCTAAGTGGATGATCTTCTGTGCTGTCTGTTTGTACTTACCATATCCCATAGTGGGAAGGTTATTTTTTGTCATTTATTATATCTCCCCTTCTTGACTTCATTACATACGACTTATGGTATCTGTATAACTTTCAGCCCACACAAGAAAGGACAGAACCCAGGCATTCTAGCTCCTGGCTCTGGATCTATCCACTAGAGTGTGCTACCCACTAAATAATCATTGATCACCAACCACAAAGGATGGGGAAGGGGCTTCTAGGCAGGCTGCAGAAGGAAACTTCTCACTGGTCCCCAGCGACAGTGAAAAATAAACCATGCACATATTGTGACCCAGCCATTTCCCCTTTCCAGTGAGGCTACTTCTGCCTTTGTTCAGCGAACATCTTTATGGAGTGCTGGGTTTCCAGAAACCTCCCGGCCAGTGCTTGGAACTTAGGGTTTTAATCAGTGGCTGGCTGGCTCTTTTACCTGGGGCATGGTGTTATAATTGCTCCATACCTCAATACCTTCACTTCTACAAGGAGGTTAAGAATATTTACTTGTCTCTTGGAAATGTGATACAAACCACTCAAATACATTAAAGCTTGCTTAGCATAACCTGCTACGCTGGTAAAACATTTCTCCATGGACACTTTCTCTTTCCATTAATGTGGTGTCTTCATTTCAGTGAACTCACTATAGTTTCTCTTTGCGTGTCTGTGCGTGTGTGCTGGAGCACATGTGGGCATGTATGTGGAGATCAAAGGCCAACTGCAGGTGCCATTCTTCTGGTGCCATCCCCCTTGTCTTCTGAGACAGGGTTTCTGGGTGGCCAGGAACTTCAGTTGGCCAGTGAGGCTCGCAACCCTGTTCACCCATCTCTGCCTCCCCAGTGCTGAGAGTCCATATGTATAGTCCTCCTGTTCTTGGCACTTTTCACATGGGTTCTGAAGATCAAATGTAGGGTCTCATGGTTGCAAGTCAAATACTTTAACAACAGAGACATCTCGCAGCCTCTTTGCTATTTTCTAAACTGGATTAAATATTACTTGAAGTCCACCATCATATGACAATGACATTCCTGGCATGATGCTGTGAACAGATTTAAATTCACCCACTTAAATCTATCGTTGGGAGAGACTGGTTCGGGCGGCTTTTCCTAAGCCACTGAAAATATTGTGCAGGGAGTTGATGACTAAGAAGGACGCAGGAGAGTGGTGCTGCTGAAGCCCGGGTTACGACCCAGAGGAAACAATATTTGATGCGGTGAGCTGTAAGGAATGGCAGTCCACAGCTCTAACTTCCGAGTTATGCTCAGGAACACAGGTAACTGTAAAACAAGCATTCTCTCCTGTTTGCCGGACAGGAGTGCAACTCAGCCAGCCCGCTTCTCTGCTCACACGGTTTGACTGACGGCTCGGCATGTCTCTGCCTTCCCAAGCTACTTTCTTACTACTTCATTGCTGCCGTCTTCCCCCACCCCTCCGGAATGTTTCAGTTCATGGTGAACTATTTTTATTTTTTAGTTACATTAACGCTATGAAATAATTAGTCAGCTAATTAATCTGGTTTACAAGCTTTGTAGGATTCTTCAGCTGTCAGTCAGGCCCAGGCCTGAGGCCTCCATCTAGTCTCATCTCTCTTGCCCATGTGATTCTCGTTGCCATGGCTACTGGCTACATCTGCTGACACCCCGCTCTCTATTTATTGCTTAATTAAGAATTTCACGCTCAGCCCTTATCTGCCTCTAAGAACAAGCGCATACTGTTAAGAAATCCCAAATTTAGGCCCAGACACAAGGAAAGTCTTTCTTATGGACTTGGCTCTGTGGAGCCTCTCTAAGGGTCCTCTCAGCATCCCAGCCGCCACCCTTCAATCAAAAATCATTAAATGGGGCAGAGATAATGAGCATGTAGCATATCAAAAGAAGGATGTTTGCTTGGTCCAAAGGAGGGAAAGCTGCTAGGCCCCATGCTCTGCCCCACTTCAAAGGGAGATGAGACCCCTCATCACTGCGGCCTGATAAAGCCTCATTTGTTCTGGGCTTGACTTATGCAGAAGGTCTCCTATGTCAGACCATCTCACAGACTGGGTTTCCCCCACTTCTGGTCCCCACCAATACCGACCTCCCCCCCCCCCTGGCCTTCCTCATGCTCGTGTGTCAGCACTTAGGCAGCTGGGTCCCCCAACGCATCAGGCCAAGCGTGTAATCACTGACTCCCCACTCACAATGGCCACTTGTAGGGGGGTGGCCGGGAGGAGGTCTTCATCACAATAGGAACACAATTATTGCAGCTGCTAGGGAGGGCTATGCTTCTTCCTGTAGCAATATAATAGCACTTGCCCAAACCAGGAGGTGAAGGCCGGCGGGAGGTGGCGAGGGGGTGAGAGGAGTGGAGAAAACAACCTTGACTGGATTATTCATATTCTGACTCTTGGAAGCCCAATGTGGAGCCAGTGGGGTTCCAGCAGCTGCTCCTCCGCAGACTCTCCTAATAATTGTACATTCTGTCAAGGGTCAACTTACTTTTGACCCTGTCCTTTTATATTGGTAAAAGGCTCTTTAGGGCAAACTGTTGGGTTGTGGCAGGGTGCATTAAATACTCAGAGCCCCCCACCCTTTGCTTCCCCTCACCCCGCACCCGACCGGCAGCCTGTGATGAATTCATATCAGATGCGTTTCCATTCACAGTTGCCCTCCCAAATTCACACAGTCCCCCCTCCCCCCCCAGCAGAGCAGAGACCGTTACTGCACTGGGACATTGTGTGAGGCGGCAGCTGAAGGTCCACCTGCAAGGCTCAGAGGCTCCTATGCTACCACCTTCTGACCAGCCAGAAAACAAAACCAAAACAGAACTTGGCAGACTAGCTAATGCATGTGTTCAAATGTTCCCTTCACCAAGATAAAAGCTGCTATGTATTGAGGATCTGGGGGTTGTAGTCTCTGCAATCAAGCACGATGTGGCTGGAAAGGCAGATGAATTTCTGTTCTGTGTGCCAAGTTTCTTTGGAGAAAGTCAAGTCACTCAACACAGATGCACTAGAAATCTTGTTGCTAACTTATAAGATCCTGAAAATAATGATGTTTTCTTGAGTTTGAGGCTAGATTCATGACCATGACAGCCTTTTAGCTCTCCTGTTCTCAAAGCAGTCAGGACACTGGCCACCATTTGGACTCCTCCATGTTTCTGTGTGCCTAAAGATGCCATGTGCTTCCTGGAGATAGAATCCTGTGAGGATATAAGAAGACAGGATTGAACTGCTCTCCAGAGCTCTTGGGAGCATCTGTAGGAAGGGCAGAATCATAATCTTCCACAAAGCGGTTGCCCTCCCCATGCCGAAGGCCTCTAAGGCAATCTATAGCATTCTAGTTAATAAATTAATTTACATTCTTATAGAAAACTCATTCTCCAAAGATCCCTAAGGACTTTACCAGTAATGTAGCCGATTGACTTGGAAATATACTAACCGTTATAGTTAAAGAAAAATCTAGATAGTAGGAAGAAGCTCGCGGTGAGCAAAGGAATTCTTTGCTTCCTGGTTATGGAAGTCCCTGTTCCAAAAGAAAAAAAAAATCAAGAAGGGGAGCAGAGAGAATGAAGGAAGAAGTGGGTGAGTGGGGGGAGGGGAAAGAGCTGGGAAGAAAGGAAGGGAGAGAAACGTAGATGAGTTATTATGGATCTTTTCGAAGTTATAGGCTTAGGAAGATGATTCTTAGTAATGCTAAGTGGAAAACCATGATTGACACAGGTCACAGGTGAGGTGACCTTTATTCCAACAGAGCTGATCCGACCCTAGGTTCTGTGCTTTTTTCTTTTCTATTTTTCTATTATCCCATCCACTATCTTTTTAGAATTTAAGGTTGGATCCTTACCCAGGTAAACCATTTCTTCTATTTGCAAGAAAACCGTGTATGTTTTAGCTGATGCTACGTTCAGCTACATGACCCCTATCCTTAGACTTTTGCCCCATTCAATCCTCTGTTTGTTGATGGCTCAGCTGCCACAGCCTCCTGAGACCTAGGATCACAGGCGTGAGCCGTCACACCCAGCTCTTTCCTCATCCTTTCATGCCCTCTGTATTATTTGCTTAATACTTAAAATCCACTTTTACACAGTTGTAGTTTTAAAATGTAACCTTGTCATGTGCAACACTATTCCCTAAAACTATTGAAATTAATGGGATACTTGTATCTTTCTAAAGTACCTGAAATGTCAGTTGAAAGAAACATGCTATGCTACCAAAATCATGGCTATGCATGATAATGTCGCTTGCAAAGTTTTGTCTGATTTCTTCCAGTTACTATTGTGACTGCAGGGGTCTTTCCCATGAGAGTTTCTCTTCTTAGTTGAGAGGAACACCTGTTCCCAAGTACAAGCTGTGTTGTTAAAGTCCAGAAGAAGTTATGTACTTATGTAAATACTGTTTTTTTTAATTTATCTCATGGGTAAACAGAATAGTCATTTCCAGATCCTTCTGAAAAAAAATTGTGTGTGTGTGTGTGTGTGTGTGCACGCTCGCACACGCAGGCAGGCCCAAGACATTGCAAATGCCTCCACACAAATATGGTACACACTGTTCTGAGTCAGACCCATAATTGTTATTGTTCTCTGCATTAATTAAGAAGGCTTAATGAGCCAGCTCTCAGGACTATGATTAATGCAGACATATCTGTCAGTCTTGATTAAGTTATTCTAAAAATATTAGCAGCTGCCCATGAGTGAATATTACTGGAGGTAGGAGAAGGCTCGAACATAGGATTTTCCTTTTTTTCCATAAGTACCTTCCAAGGACCATGTGTTGTGAGGGAAAAAATAAGTCCCATAGCTTCTTAGTGATGCCAAAATCAGGCAGGAGTATGTATTATCCTATGACTCAAGTTGCCTTGGCACTCACCGGCAGGTAAGTGCCTCCTGCAGCTAAGTCAGAAGACAACAACTTTGGGGGCATGAGGTCAAGTTCAGGGCTCAGGAAAGCTCACAGCAGATCCTAAGAGAAGAGATAGATCCAACAGTCACGGCAGCAAGAATGGAAACACGGAGAAAGGACCAAACACAACAGCTCTTTTATGAAGCCAGCCTTGGAAGGCACTGGCATACTTCTCTTAGAACACATAGCTACTTACTTTCCCTTCCAAAACTTCAAGAATGCCTTAGGCTTGCATAAGGGAAGAGTGGGGGATACTTCCTCCCCTCTTTTCTAGGACTCTGGACAGGACAACATTCAACAGGCACAACATCTTAACTTATACACCGCCTGTATATCTGTATAACTGTCTTCTTTTTCTCTTTTCAGGAGCCACTTTCTTTAAAAAAAAATATGCCAGTTTTTCTTTTAGATGTCTCTGTTTATAGCAGGCTTACTTATAACATATAGCATTTACCAGAATAGTTTGTCACCCAGTGACCCGAACACTGTTTCTGAGGACCACTTCCTACAGTCTGGGAAAGATCAACAATGGGGCTTCCCTTATAAACAAAAATGATTAGCCACCCTCATATTTCAAATACAAAATTGGAAATTACAGTCTCAGAGAAAACATGTGCACAATATCACAGCTTGGATAAAGCCTTTAAACTCTTCCCGAGTCAATACCCATTCTATTTAATGGTTTTCATCCCTCCTTCTCTTTATTCAAATTAGGAACGGCGCATCACTTTTACAGTCTCTTGAAGTTAAAACATTCAGTAAAAGTAAACAGATCTCTTTAAGTCGTGTAATACTGTTGCTCCTCTTGATGGAATACAGCTGGAGAAAGAGCAACACTGGTGAAAAACAATTTCTGGAGCCTTGTTAACAGGTGCCAAGAGTGATGGGGACGCCATGATAGTGGTGCCAACAACAGCTAATATTTGCTTCCTGTGTGCCATGTACTGTCTTATATTTCTTCACTCTATAAAACACGATAAGTTTCTCCTTCAACCCCCCCCCATATTCTGGTGATGGGAATGAGGGTCGGAAATGGCCAGTTGTTCCTATGTAGAAAGAGGAAGAACCAGGAAGGATTCATATCTCTGCTATTGGGGTCCAGCACCCATGTATTCCCCACCATCCTCTGTTGTCGCTTCAGACTCAGAAATGTTTGAGAATGTTTTGTCATCTGAGCCGTATGTGCATACCCAGAGCTCACTCCAGTTGTTCAAAATTGAAGTTTGGGAAGCCATACTCTTATGATGATTCCTTCCCTATTGTTTATAGCTTTTCTCTGTCTTCCCTGATCCTCTGAATTTTGCCCTTGTAACGGAGGGACACTTCCACTGCAATAAAGTGGAAAATAGGTTTTCAGTATACTTTTTGTTTTGCAGTGTTTGTTTGGGTTTGGAATGACACTGGATATACTAGAGGGAATGTGTAGGGGGTCACACTGGAGGGGATGCGTAGAGGCTGTGCAGTGTCAGCAACTGCTCATTCTAGGCACCATTTCTAAAGTGCTTTGTATTACGAGTAGCTTCTTTAACCCCAGCACTGACCATCCTGTGGTAACTACAGGCTGTGGATATGAGTGGTGGCCTTTTTCATTCAAGGTCTTTGGGGTGCATGAATTGTTTTTTCTCTAACTTTAATTTTTTGATCTATTTAATGTGGAGAGTAATTACTACTTTTATTCCTCCAACTGTATCTCTTATGTTATTATTCTTTAGTTTTTGAGGGTTTGATATCGTGAAACGTGTGTGAAGTTTTTTAAAAGACTTCTGATATGTACCTATTACTACTTTCCATATCTCTAGCTGTGTCATATGAAATAGACAATGCATTCACTGACCACACATCTACAATGCTGCTGAAGTCTATGCTGCCTGGAAACCATGAATAAAAATGATTTTCATAACAACTTTAAATTATTTCATTTCCATTTTCAGATGTTTCCTGGAATACTTTCTAATTTGTCTTTCTTAGAGATTGACTAGGTGGTACTACTTAATGCCGACTCTTACAGAAAGGTCTTTTATCTTTGCCAATATTTTCATGCTTTCTAAGGATATTTTTTGCCTGTATTTTCCTTTTCTTTTATTCCAGTGAAAACTGACATTATCATTATTACCAGTACGACTATACAAATGACTATTCTTTCACATCTTTGGGAGTAAGCAGAATGCCTTTTAATTGTTTAGTCTGAGCAGCCAGACTAGAACACTGTGGATGCGGGTTTTGTAAATCAGCCCAGGAAAATAAAAACGTACACATGCCCAGAAGCATCCAACCTCAGAAGGTACCTAAGAAAATGAAGCCCCGGACTAAATACTATGGGTTTGAGTGTACTTCAGAGGTATATTGCCTGCCCAGCAGGCAAGAGACTTTGGGTGCTTCCCCAACACTGTAAAACAAAGCAAAACAAAACAAAATTTAGAGATGATGTTAGTTACGGTTACAATCCTGAATTACTAATTACTATGACATTATTAGTGTCGAACTGAAAATAAACAAGATAAGTGGTGTGAAACTAGTAGCAGGTTTTCATGTTAGCAAGGCACAAAACCGTGCAAACAGAAGTGAAATGTTAGACCTTAAAGGAAAAGGTGAGATGATTGACTGGTGACTTATTTTTAATATGTTTATTTTTAATACAATCGTCTCATTTTACATACTAATCCCAATTCCCACTTCCTCCTCTCCTCCCACTTCTCCATCTTTCCCCCACTCTACCTCCATCCATTCTTCAGAGAGAGGGTAAGGCTTCCCATGGGGAGTCAACAAAGTCTGACACATCACTTTGAGGCAGGATTAAGGCCCTCCACCCTATATCTATTCTGAGAAAGGTATCCCTCCAAAAAGAATGGGCTCCAAAAAGCCAGTTCAAGCAGTATGGATAAATCTTGGTCCTACTGCCAGTGGCCCCACAGACTTCCCCAGCCACACAAATGTCACCTACATTCAGAGGGCCTAGATTGGTCCTAAGCTGGTTTGCCTGCTATCAGTCTGGAGTCAGTGAGCTCCCACTAGCTCAGATCAGCTCTTTCTGTGGGTATCCCCATCATGATCTTGACCCCTTTGCTCATATTATTGCTCCTTACTCTCTTCGACTGGTCTCCAGAAGCTCCGCCCAGTGCTTAGCTGTGGATTTCTACATGTGCTCCCATCAGTTGCTGGATGAAGGTTCTGTGATGGCAATTATTTTTATTTTACTTGTCATTATGTGTATATATGTATGTGCCCTATGTATGGGTTTATGTAGGTGAGTACAGTGCTTGCACAGACCAGAAGAGGGCATTAGACCCTTGGGAGTACAGTGCTTGTACAGACCAGAAGAGGGCATTAGACCCTTTGGAGCTAGAGTTAAAGGCAATTGGCCAACATGGGAGATGGAAATTGCACTGGGGTCCTGTGGAAGAGCAGTTAGTACTTTTAACCAATGTACTATCTCTCCTGCCACATTAATTAGGGAAGAAAGAACAGAAGATGGGGAGAAGAGAGACAGAGAGAGAGAGAGAGAGAGAGAGAGAGAGAGAGAGAGAGAGAGAGAGAGAGAGATGAATATGCAAGAGAGTATACAAGAAGAAGATAATAATTTAAGGACGATCTTAGAAATGATCATCGAAAAGAACAGTTTAGCCTAGGGAGACAACTCAGTGGGTAAAGCACTAGCCATGCAAGCTTAAGACTGACTTTAAATCGTTAGAATCAATATAAAAGCCAGATACATAGCGCATGTGTGTAATCCTACCCAGTGTTCTGTGTTAAGATGGGCGGCAGAGACAGAATTCTACAAAAGCATAGCATATTCAGCAGAAAACCAAGAAAGAGTTCTGTATCAAACAAGGACCAATACCTGAGGACCAACACCAGAGGACCGACACCCAATGACCAATACCTGAGGACCAATACCTAAGGATCAATACCCAAGGATCAATACTCAAAGATCAATATTTGAGGACCAACACCTGAGAAAAGACCAATACCCAAGGACCAATACCTGAGGTTATTTTCTGCCTTTCACACAGAAGTGTCACACTCATGAATGCACTGCCCATCCCACCATATACATGCATATGTATACATATGTACATACACACAAAAGGAACATATCAAGAGTGTGTTGCCAAGGTCCCTGCTCTTAGATTTGCTGATATAAAGGGCAAGGCAAGTCTCGTGTATTTTATAATTGAAAAACATGAGAAAGTGAGCAAAATGGGAATAGCAGAATTGGAGAGACCTCATCTTGGCTCTCTTTGGGGATTATCTTCCTTCTAATGTTCTGAAGCGTAGGCTTTGTAATTAAAAAGAATGACATTTGTTCTGTCCCATCTGTGATGGAAGAAAGAGTTTAGGGTCCCAGTGAAACAGAAACGGAGAACATGAGTTTGGCCAAGACCCCGAGGCTGCAGCCTGCAGCTACCTTGGGTCCTACAGTGATGGGAAGGGCTCGCTCCCATGACATCGAATAAGGCAGAAAGGTAATTAACCAATAAGAAACAAGGTGTTACCAGAAAGATAGAGTTCGTGCACCTGATTACTAATTAATCAGGCATGGGAGCACCTTGTAGATGCATTCACTATTTAATTATAGCAGCCTCTCTTGGCAAAGGAGCATATGTTCCCAGCTTAATCTACTGGTTTATACTGACATCAAATTGTCATTATCAGAAAGAATCAGGCCTTTTGATTATTCCCACTAATTTATTGAACACTTAAAATTAATGAGCCCCGGGCCTTTTAAATGTGCTTGGTTGGTTTGGAAGAAGGGAGCAGATAGGGGGAGTAGGGTGAGGGAAAACCTTCATTAAAAGGACAATTTGTTTGGGAAAAGGTAAAGCAAATACATTTCATGGGTGATCTCAACTCTGTTGGTGAGCAATACATGCACTCTACAAACTGAGCCCACACAGTTATGGACATAGGAAATCAGGCACACCTGCTGGACCTCAGTGGCCTCCATAGAGCGCATGCTCAAGTGTTTTCCTCCTTCATTGCTTATCCCTCTGCCATTATACTTCATCAGATCAATGCAAACAAAATAGAATGGTAGAAATGAAGCGCTCTCTTAATTCACAAGGACTCCTTTCCTCTTTCATCTCCCGATTTTGTTTTGGGTGGGAAGAAGAAAATGCAACGCCGTGATTCTCCTCTATGTGGGGTCTCTTGGCATCTCACTCACCTTGTTTTGTTTTCTTTTAGTTTCAGGTGAAGGCCAAGTTCAGGTGTTTCTCCAGGTGAGGGAAGGTGTGCCTCCGACTGTTTCAGGTGAGTACTCAACACTAGAGAGAATGTCCACCAGCGCAGAATGTCCTCCCGTGGTTCTATGGGTCCCTCCTCTTTTTTGTTTATGAACAGGCAAGCCTCAGCTCTCACACTGTCGAGCCTGACAGTGCTCTGCTGTGCTGTCCTATAATTCAATATATGCCTGAATGTCAAGGGAAGATATAGGATGCATTTGCCTTTCAAAACAATAGGATGTAAGAATTGTAACATGTAAATAAGCACATTTCATAAATTATGAGCCATATGTGCACGCGGGATTCCAGATCTGCAGATGGGCCATTAGGCCCCCTCCAAATGGAGAGAAAAAATCCAGGGTGTCTCTAAACTTTAATTGTTCCTGGTAATTTCAGGAAATCAGGATAAACAAACGCTCCTCAAAAGTCAGATGGTTCTGTGAGATCCTGCTAACTCAAAAGAGCCGGAGTCCCAAAGACTAAACATCTCATAACCACCTTTTAATGTATGTCTCAGTTTGTTTTTGTTTATTGTGAGTCAGTTTAACTGTGCATTTGCAGGAGGAATAAAGCCTTTCAAAGGCAGGGTTCCCTTTGATTATCAGGGGGATATTTGTGTTATGTCACAGAAGAGTCATACTAATTAAAAACGTTCAAATTCTTCCATTTCAATTAAAAAACAAACGATGTAGAGTTACTGCACTAAGCTAAAGGAAGGACTTTTGGCTACCAGTCCTTGCTTCTTACATTGCGGTAAGTGCAGTTAAGACTGTCTTCACGGCGGCTTCCATGTGTCTGTTGTGTTTCACTCTGTATACTTTCCATCTTCATTCCACCTTTGCCTTTAGGTGCCTGAAAATTCCCACTTTATTGATTGCCTCTCTATAAGGTATCTCTTTGTGGTGTGGTGTGGTGTGGTGTGGTGTGTGTGTGTCTGTGTGTAACAACCATGAGCAATAAAAATGGTTCTTACCTTTATAATGTCTTACCTTTATAATGTCTTATTGACTCTGGCAGGTGTCAAATAAATAAATAAAAGTAATTAATTTCACATTCCCTTTTAAATAACTATTACCATTTTTTTTCTCTTGGAAAATCTTGTCTTCAAATGCCACAAAATTGGGAGAGTCCATATTTCATAGGTTCATATTGATTGGAAAGGCTGTCTTGAGCTGGGGTCCTTTACTGTATATGGGACTACATGTGATGCCTAGATATTAAACAGTTTACATAGTTATGTCAGCATTCAGTGGTTGTGTCTCAGTAAGCCCTCACATATTTCATCTCAGTATTGTATTTTTTGCTATATCATGTTGCCTCTAATATGCTTATGTTATTTGTGATATATATATGTGTATATATATATATTAATCTACATGTGAAAGAAAATCATAGCCAGCTTTCCTCTCTTACATAACTTAGGGCAGAAAAGTATTGCAAAGCCTATGAAACCACAGAAACAATACATCAGAAAAATACTTCAGCCAAGAGAATTCCAGGGAGTTCCTTGAGTTCCATGATAAAGAATATAAAGTTTAAAAATAAATTTAAAATATGGCAGTGCATTTTATTTAACAATCTATGGAGAAAATTCAATTATTGCACCATCAACACTAGCTTTTCATAAACAAGGGTATAACGATTAGTGAAGTTCTACCTATGTGTTGACCTATTGCAAGCTTCAATATGAGTAAGTGATGCAGTTGAAACTTTCGAGAATATGCTTCAAAGAGTCTCTCCATTAATCCATTAATAGACAGCTTGTTATATAAAAAAACTAAAACAACATGGTGGAGGTTATTGTGAGGATATGGTAGACAGGAAAATTCTAGGACCATGCCAAGAAACCAGTGTGAATCAAACAGCCAACGTCCCCCCAATATCATGTGTGACGAATCTCCTTGTAACTGTTATTTATCATGAGTGCTTCCTAAAAGACCACCTTTCTCCGTGCCGATTCACAGAAATCCAGGAGGAGGGGAGAGGAGAGGGAAGGGGTAGATGGCAATATTTGGCTGATATATTCAGCTTGAGAGCACTTCAAGTTTGAACTGCTTCTGATTAAGAAATTTGTATAGAGAAGTAGGATGCACATTTGTTATAAACGTTGGTCCTCACCAAAAGTGATCTGAAGGTTTGGGAGAAGATAAAAGGCTCACACCCTTCGTTGCTAAAAGCAATGATTATTTTGGATGGTCCAATATGAGCTCGTCTTTTTCTACCTCCAGGGCACCCCTCAGTCTTCTGTATTATGGTTTCTACCTCAACCATAGCACTAGGAAGTCTCTCTTTTTTATTTGTAATTTTGTTCATACAACGTAGTTTTATCAATACTTTCCCATCCCCTGTACCTCCAAGATCTTTCCCACTTACCCAACTTCATTACACCCTGCCCTCTCCTTTTTCCCTCTCGTGAGTCGCCTGCCTCTGCCTCCTTCAGCAAAAATCCTACCAGCGTGCACCACCACAAACAATTTTCTTCCCTCTCAAAAGGCCAAAATGTCTCGGAACAATATCAACCAAAAAATAAATAAACACTCACACACTCACATACACAAATATGGAGTTTGTTTTGTGTTGACTAACTACTTCCGGGCACGGGACTTGCACTTGAGTGTGTGTGTTTGATACACCCCATGACATTCTATTGGAGGAAACTGATTTTCTCTTTATCGTTTTGCAAACAGCTTCTTGGTTAGGGTGTGGAACTTGGCATGCACTTCCTTTTTTCACTGCTGAGATTTTATTTGGTTTGAACCTGTAATGGGTCTTGGGCATGCTTTCACAGTCTCTGTGAGTTCATATCTCTATCAGTCCTGTTGTGTCTGGAAGATGCTGTCTCCTTGGAGTTGTCCATCACTTCCGGCTTTTACAATCTTTCTGCATCCCCTTGCATATAGGTTCCTGAGCCTTGTGGACAGGGGTTTGATAAAGGCATCCAATGTAGGGGTACTCCTCCAAATTCTCTTGTTCTCTGCACATTGTGAACTTGTGAGTCTCTATGTTACCTGCCATCTACTGCAAGAAGAAGCTTTTCTGATGATCATCTCATCTTGATCACACATGGCCCGATTGCTAAACTTAATAGTTATACCATCTTTTACAGAATTTTACTGTTAACAAGATTTCTTCTTGACTCATTCTATTACACAAGATTCCAAGAAAAGATAAGCAGTTTATGGCTGACTGCTTTTTTAAAACTCAGAGTTCATTTTCTCTCCCCAACTTTCAGCGCAATATGAACCATATAGAAGTCATATAGAAATCTAGTAACTAACAAGAAACTGAATTAGGGTCTAAGGCAGAATGGAACTTGTACGTAACATTCAACATTAATGTAGTCACTGGAAGGTCTGGGTGGTTAGAGCGAAAATAATTCCGGTCTTTTATAAACTGGAGTGAAGATGGCAGAGGTGCAGAATGTTTGTTTCCACCATCTGTGATATAAATTTGAAGCAACTGTTTTTCTTTTTTCTTTCATTTGGGTTTTTGTGAAGTTCTGAAGAGCCTTGATATTGAGTATAGGATAAATTACTGTATATAGAACATCAAAAACCATGCCTGGCCTCTGTGATACTAGTTAGTGGTTATATCAGCAAATGCTCTTAAGCCTTTGGACTGTTTGAGCCCCCATTGAGAAGGAGGCACAATAGAGACGAAGCATAGAAAGGCACTGCAGTTTTAGTATTTATAAACTATTTGTAAAGCTTCTTTCTGAGATAGGCCTGCTCTAAGAAGTGCCTTATTCTCAGGCTGTGTGGTATATTTATGTGCTAATTGTTTATAACTTCTGCATGCTTTTGAACTATTCTAGAGCTCAAATTAAACCATTAATGCTTCAGATTTGAGCACTGATAGAAAAACTGGCAGGTTTTCCCTATGCTTCTGACATCAGGGATTATGTCTACTTATGCTGATATCTTTGGTGATATTACATTCATCTTCAAAGACCGAAAGATATCTAATGGTGGATGACAGCCATACCCACCTTTTTTCTTCGTGTTATCTCTTTCCTTTCAGAATCTATTCTTTGCCATGCATCTCCAACCGGATACCTCAAATTTACCCCAAATGCCTGCCATCTTCTCAGTTCCTTAGAAGTTGACAGAACTCATCAACCTCTACCCTAACAGTCTTGAAATCTTTAGGCTCTCTGCCTTCATAATATTTCACCCTTTGAGCACTCCTTATTTTTTCAGACTCATCTTTTGCTTCTTTCTAACTCTGTCTCACAAAGCCTCTTTTGATTTCCCTCTCAACATCTCACTTCTCGACCTCGCATATGCTTATGCTCATTGAGGGCCTTCACCCCTCCTCAGCCTTTTGCCTACAGAAACTTTAAGTCTTTGACATGCTTGTCAGTTACTACTTCCTTCAGGAAAGTTCTCTTTAAAGAGAGCTGTTCTCAATCTATGCAAGTTTTTTTTTTTTTTTAATCTCCCTAGTATTTACTAACATAGACTCTTAGCTGCATGGAAACAGAGATAATGCTTTTTAAATGTATCTGGGACTTACACCCCTATTAGAAACATCCTGAAAAAAGATGATGGTCATTTTTTTATGCTTAGTGAAACTAATCACTAATCGAAGAGATTCTCTTCATCCTGTCAAGAGGTGGCCTTTCATCTTTATTTTTTGTGACAATGTTTTGGGCCCCTATTTGTGCTAGTATATCATGGAAAAGAGCAAAATAACAACAAAAGCAGAGAAAGGCAACTGGATACAGCTCAGCATGGCAATGTCCGTAATGCAGTTCTAAGAGTCTCTTTATAAAGTGGTTGGTGGTTATCAGTCACATGATTGCAGTACCATTAGAATGCTAATGGTCAGGGACAGAATCAATAAAGAAAATGATCTGCACATAAGTTACTATCCCTAGAAGTGTCCATGTCATAATAGTTCCATTCTTACACTTCAGGAGCTGTGAGAAGCTCAGACTATGACTTGGCCTTTCCAAGAAAGAATCCATTTTAAAAAGATAATCAGGATTATGGTTAGCTGTGCAGAGAGACTACCTGCATCACTTTGTTTATTATTAGAAAGATGTTACATGTTGGATGTTACAGAGAGAGACTAATGGATTCTAGTATGATAGATACTGTGTAATTGTTGAAATTGTGTTTACCAAGAGCTTTAATATCATTAGAAAATACATAAGAAAAATAACTAAACTAACAAAATAAAGCTGGAACTGATATAATTTCAATTATATAATAACACTGAGATATGATGGGAGGAAATATAAATAAAAGGTTGATTGTGGTAATTATTATGTGGTGAGGTTCTGGGTAATTATTAGCTTTTCTTTATTAGCATTTTCAAAATAATCCATAATAAGCACATATAATATTTATAATGAAGAAGAATGCTAATGTTTAATAAGCTTGGAATATATTTTCCCAAAGTGTAAGAATTGGGTAATAGTTTGCTTTCCTGCTATGAAATGTTTTATAGAAACTTCTTTTTAAAATTTTTTTATTGATCTTATTGAGCTATACATTTTTCTCTGCTCCCCTTCCTCACCCTTCCCATTCTACCCTCTCCCTTAGTCCCCATGCTCCCAATTTATTCAGTAGAATAATTGTCTTTTTCTATTTCCCATGTAGATTAGATCCATGTATGTTTATCTTAGGGTCCTCATTGTTGTCTAGGTTTTCTGGGATTGTGAATTGTAGGCTGTTTTTTTTCTTTATGTCTAAAAGCCACTTATGAGTGAGTACATATGATATTTGTCTTTCTGTGTCTGGGTTACCTCACTCAAAATGATGTTTTCTAGATCCATCCATTTGCCTACAAATGGATGCCATTACTTTTTCTGCTGTGTAGTACTCCAGTGTGTAAATGTACCTTTGGATTATCAGTATGGTGATTTCTCAGAATATTAGGAAACAATCTTCCTCAAAACCCAGCAATGCCACTTTTGGGTATATACACAAAGGATGCTCAATTGTACCACAAGGACATGTGCTCAGTTATGTTCATAGCAGTATTGTTTGCCATAGTCATAACCTTTAAACAATCTAAATGCCCCTCAACCAAAGAATGGATGAGGAAAATGTGGTACATTTATAGAAACTTCTAATACTCAAAGCAGCTACTTTGAAAGGTGAAAATACCAGTCATAAATTAACAATAGATGCTTGACCTTGTCACAAAGACTTGGGTTTTTATAGTTAACTTTGCACCTTTCCTGTGTATTCCAGCTTCTACATCTGTACCTGAATCAGCTTTAAAATGGTCCCTTTCTGAAACATGGAAGGACGTTGCAGAAGGCTGGGGAGGATACAACCAGACCCTTCCAGGACCTGGTGATGACGTCTTGATTTTACCCAGTGAGTGAAACCAGTTGTGAGCGGAAACAGATGAACTGAACTGAACCAAATCCGATCAGCGGTAACATTTCATGGTGTAATGCAAGACAGAGAAACAGTAGAAATGAGTAGCTACTTATTTTTTATGACCCCTTAGGCAAGTTGATATAGGAGAGAAACTTTCTGAAATTTTTTGAGAAATCTTTATATTGTTTCATAGAGTGGTTGAATCAGTTTGCATTCCCACTAGTAATGAGTGAGTGGTCCTCCCCCCCCTGGCCAGCGTTTGTCATCATTTGTTTTCTTTTTGGTAGCCATTTTGCTAGGATGGAATCTTCAGTGTAGTTTTGATTTTCATTTTCTTTATGATTAAAAATATTGAGTACTTTTCACATATGTATTGGATTTGTATTTCCTTCTTTGAGAACTATCAATCAAATTCATTTGTTTATTTAATGACTAGATTATTTGTTCTTTTGGTGTTTAATTAAATTATTTGTTTGTGTCCTAGGGACTGAATTGAGGACTTTATATATCCTATGCATACACTCTACCACGAAGCAGCATCTCCAACTCTTTCTCTTTGTACATATATTCTAGATATTGACTCTTTGCCATATGAATAGTTAGCCAAAGTTCTACTGTTCTGTTGATTGTCTTCACTTCTGAAATTGATTCCTTTGCATATTGTACACTATTATTAGTTTTAAAAGATTTGAATCAATGGAAGAGAATAGATGTAGAAAAAAGATAATTTCAGAAATACACCAAAGCAATCTGCATTTAAAACATTCATTTTCCTTAAAAAGAAGTCCGTTGAAGTTCCAGGTAACTAGAGCATTTATATTGAGCACCACAAAACTTAATTTCATTTATGGTCAATGTGAATATCTCAAGGTTACAGTAAACAAAGGGTCTGAGATGGGGAATGAACACTTGTCTGTTTGTGATTCACTAATAATGGCACGGATTTACTGAACACTAACTGTGTATCAGGGCTATTCTTTGCCTATGTAGTTAACCCTGAGAATGACCTTGCAAATAAAGTAAAGATATTGTCTTCATTTTACACACAGAGAGACAGAAATTCATGGCAGCTGAGTAACATACAAGCTCAGAGTTGCAAAACTTGCAATTCAGAAGAGTGGGGATTTAAACCCAGTTTGATTCTAGTGCCTTATTTTTATGCAGCAGAGCTTGTGTCCTTCCCAAAAGGACTAAGAGAAAAGTAAAAATAGAGTACATACGTTGTTCGTGTTATTGACAATGTCAGAGTCAGACAGAGAACCCTGGTCCCTTGGAAGCCCTTAGTGATGTGTTGCAACTGCATAGAAAGATGAATGCTAAGCCAAATGTGCTGTCAAATGCAAACTTGAAATATCGTCATCCCCATTATCCACCTATGTCTTCAATGGAGGATGGAACTTTTTGAATCAATAGGCTTATGAGTCATTCCTATGCTGCAAAGAAAAAAAATCTCTTCTTTTTCAGACTTGTCTTTGATGAATCTAGCCAGTAGATTTGCCCCAGACTGTGGTTTTCCCATGAAGCTGACAATTTCTCTCACTCCATGCAGGAAGTTCCTTCCAAGCTTCTAGTATCTTTGGGGCTTTGATGCTGAACAAACGGCAGCAGACTCAGCTCTCTTGCTTGGCTATGTTGACTGTCTGCTCCGATGCCTGGGAGCCCTTGGTGTTTTCCATTTCCCTTCATCCCTGTGATCATCATCAGCTCAGATGACAGGCCTGAGTTCTTCAGGAAGCTGCTCGGAAACACGCAAATCTATGCTGTAGGGAAAGGAGGGCTGGGAATTCAGCTGCGGGTATAGGATATATAGAATGTATCTTTTAAGACACCCAGCTGTGTTACTATGAGAACTAAAGAGGAGAGGGGTTTAAAACATCCCCAGTTATTGTTTGTTACATTTTGCATTCAAGTAAAAAGAGAGGTGAGAAAAAGGAGCCGTGGACTAGGTAATGAAAACCTTGCTCTCTGCCCATTGTGTTTCCTTGCTCTTGTGCCAGCAGATGGCCTCATCGTGCCCAGCAGTTAAATCCATTTGTGCTTTTCAATGTTGGGTCTGGGACAGGAGCTTCTGTGTTGTGTTTTTGACAAATCTTCTTGATATTCTGGCCTCTGATGGGTCTTCATAATGAATCTACTTCCCTGTAGATTTGCCTATGCCTGAATTCTTCACCCTTTCTTGATTGCTTTTGTTTCCCAAGTTCCCAGACTTCTTCCATTTAAGGGGGTTCACAAGTTAGATATTATCTGATACTCGGATGAAGGACATGAGCTTAATGCTGTCAGCTGTAATTGAACAGCAAAAGTAAATCTCTGAGGTTGAAAGGTTTTGCACAGGACAACTTCAAGACTGTACTCGTCCGTGAAAAACTCTTTCTTATCCTTTGAATAGATTCCTAAGAAATGTGAATTATTTTATTTTCTGATAACAGCACTTGGGGTGTGTTACCGACTATGCTCTCCTATGGAGACTTTTTCACTTGGTTCTTACACCTGCTTTGTAAGTAGATCCCGTTCCTATCCATGTTTTTACAAATGAGGAATCTGGGACATGGAAATGTGAGGTCACCCACTCTGATTCTACCCTGCTAATGAGTAAAGATGGTCAGGCAGGAAACCAGCACTGGATATTCTTCTTGCTCCCTCTCCTTCTCTCTCCCCTCTCTCACTCATATGTCACTTATACTCATATGTGTAAGCATAGTTATGCATATGAATATAGATACAGCACACACACCTGTACATTCATACATACACATGTGCCCCCACACACGCACTCATGCATACAAGCACGCGTGTGCGCAATCACTCACTGGGATTCAAACCCAGAGCCTTGTATGTTCTAGGCAATTACTTTACCATTAAAACCCATACCTAGCTTTCTTTACTGCATCACCCTCTCTTTTTAAAGTTACCTTATCCACCTGCTTTGATTCATGAAAATCAGTCTACACAAAAATTTTATTTTAATATTTATTCTTCACATTTTTCCTTTAACTTGAAATAAACAAACCAATTTGATGTATGACATATTTGCTCTTGGAAAACCAGAGGGGAGTAGAGGAAGAAACTGAGAGGCGGTGGCGCACGCCTTTAATCCCAGCACCCGGGAGGCAGAGGCAGGCAGATCACTGTGAGTTTGAGGTCAGCCTGGGCTATAGAGCAAGTTCCAGGACAGGCACCAAAGCCACACAGAGAAGCCCTGTCTCAAAAAACAAAAAACAAACAAACAAAAAACCAACAACAGAGGAACTGCTTAGATGGGAGCCTATCACAGTGAACCACTGGTAAAAATCCTTTGCCTTGTGTCTGAGTTTATGTATCACATATTTAGGCACTGAAAGTGAGTAAGCTATACTCACTCTCAGACTGCCCCTGATTTAGCTGTGTTAATAAAACATACAATGAACAATAATAACCTCAAACTACAACAAACGCAGTGTGCTTAGATGCAAACTGTCTTCAGTGAAGAGAGGAAAAGTGGGTCTTGGAGGAACAGATATGTGAAATGGACTGCGAAAGATGGGGTACGAATTCATAGCACAATTACAAGATGCTAGGAAAATGGGGAATTCCTCAGTGGATATAGCGTGAGCCATCAAATAGGACAAACCTGGGTTTCCTATTGGATTCCTGACATTTACCAATTGTGTAAATGACCCTCATCTATATAACACGAGGGCTAAGATTAATATATCATAATATTAAGAAGATGAAATGAAATCTCATCAGCCCACATGACCACTGCTTCAATTGTTTGTAGTGATGGAAGCGGGGGTGAAGGCTGTGATTTGTGGTGTGTAGGAGTGCTCTTTCCCTTCCTCGTTGCCACCTGACTGCCCCTCTTGGCCTCTGATATCAGCGACACTTTGTATTTGCTTTCCAAAGGCTTATTATTTAATTTTCACAACATCCTTGGGAGCTAAATAGGTAATAACTATTATTACAGTAAAAACCCATTTTTGCATAATACGATTTTAATGGAACTGCTGATTTTACAAAATGAAAGTGACTGGTAAAGAAGATTTAAGTGATACTTTTGAACCTCTAATATAATTTTATGGTGTTTTGTGTATTTTAATTCATTAATAAAGGAAATGTGTAGAACATTCCCATCATTATTCAAATAGAATAGCATAATTTTTCAATAAAATTCTTAGAGTAAATTGCCTATTTCCATTTTCTGGGAAATCAGTTTTATGGAATGACCTCAGACCCATCCTTTTCCATAAAAACAGGGCTTTACTACCCCAGTTCCAGGCATCACTATCTACCAGTCTAAGGCACCACTG
The DNA here is from genome assembly GCF_000317375.1 of Microtus ochrogaster. Taxonomy (NCBI): domain Eukaryota; kingdom Metazoa; phylum Chordata; class Mammalia; order Rodentia; family Cricetidae; genus Microtus; species Microtus ochrogaster. The sequence continues at coordinate 1,777,840 of NW_004949150.1, read as the reverse complement.
TCTTTAAAATGATGCTATTTTTCTTTAAGGTGGTCTGCCTTTATTGACATTGGACTCCAAGAAGGCTGTAAATGTCTCCCTGTGGTATTAAAAGCAGTAAGCTGAGGAGATTGTGAAGAACTTGATCTTGTGGTTTAATGCATGATAATCTTGCTTCTTACATCTGCGTTGCCTCATCAGTACTGGAAGAATTAGCTCTATCCATTCTAGATGCCCTAAGTATTGAGAACAAGTTCTATCTAATCTAAGGCACCAAACCCAAACCTTCCTAAAGAACAGTTGATCAGTTGGCAAAGCAATTCATTTAACTTTTCACTTCATACAGTGGCCTGAACTTAATTGAGAGTGAGAGGATTTAGATAAGATGCTTCCAGAATATCTTCTAGACGAGCTCTCTCAGTCTTGGTAAATACACACACGCACACACACACACACACACACACACACACACACACTACAGTGAGAGGTTTTAATGGAAGGAGAATGTGTCATAATCCCAAAAGATAGGATTCTACTTCAAAGTACCTGGCTACATGTCATGTACCCTCTGGAATCTTTCTCAGTGTGTATGTGATGGTAGAAGTCTCAGTTTCATTTCATCTCTTGCTTTGAACTAGTCTTATTTGATGACATGAATGGGGGGTACTGTTTTTTCTTTTATAATGGTCCTTTTGTTTGCTCTGTTTTTCAATACTTGGGTACTTACTTTGAACACCAGAGAGTCTCATCAAAGCCATGTGGCATTCAGACATGGCAACATTTAAGGCATTTCCTGGTTAAACTGCAAAACATTGTAAAATACTGGTGATGTAAGGCAAAATGATTATACCTAGAAAGTAATTTATGAAAGGAGAGATTTCTGTAAAATGATACAATCATAAAATTGGTTTTACTTGGGGTGGGGAAATGGCCACATGGTAAGAATAGGTAGTGGTCTTAGCAGAGGAGACCTCGGTTTTGGTTTCTAGCACCCACACTTGGTGGCTCACAATTACCTACAATTCCAGGTCTAGTGAGATCCAATGCTCTCAACTCCCTGGGTACTTGTGCTCACACACACACATACCCCCACACAGACATAAAGAAAGCAACCATGAATGAATGAAAGCAATTGACTTCATTTACTTACGTTGTTTCACTAGTTGAGTCTATGTCTAATTTAGGATGGCTTGTATATACATATTTAGATATATGATACCATTTATAAACCAAACATTATATACATTTATAGTGTTTCTCTAGCTGGAATAGTTCTTATCATTTTTGGTCTTGTAACACTTAGGAGGTTACAAAAAAACAGTCATGATGACCGCCACCCACTTCTTCTGGTTTACTAAGAAATGGGAAACACGGGCTTTTAGGCTTGAATTACCAGAGTCCTTATTTTGATACAAGGCATCAGAATGTGTGTTTCTAGTTGTGAATATTCTGCAGTTCTATCATTATCTTCTAAACTTCCCAGAAACCTAACCTTTTAAAATATAGATTTTATTTTGCTCACAATTTGGTGGAGGAATATCAAACTAGAGTGTTTCCATTGAGGTTCTCATCTGTATCATCTACTATCATGAGATGGTGTCTGGGCTGGCCATCTACAATCTCAACTTGAAGGAATGCGACCTGCTCTTAATATTGGTTAGTGCCTGACAGCTTATCCAGGAAAATTGGCAAAGAGGACTCTGGTACTTTCCTCATAGGGTTTCTATTTGGAACTCGTTGGCTTTTCTCAGAGCATGGTTGTGGCATCCAAACACAAGTAGCCTAAGAGAGTGCCACCAGAGTAAGTGGGTGATGAAAGCTAGGGGAAACACATGCTCCTTCTGAGCCAGTCCTCACAGCCTCAGAACATCTTGGCTTTTACATTCTGTTAGTCAGGAAAGGCCCAAAGTTCAGCTCAAATTCGTGGGAGGAGTGCTAGTCTTCATAGCTGACAGAGAAGACTAGCTAAGCATTTACAGCTGTCTTTAATCTACCACTGTATGTGTGTTTACATGTGTGTATGTGTATGTAGGTAATTAAGAGCAGATGTATCTGACTCGATTCAAAAGGTGTTTAGGGCGAGCTAAGCTTGTGTTGTCTTTCTTCTGGGGGCAGATTTTTACTTAGGTTATGTTAGCCTGTATGAATCAAAAGTTCAGAGCCCTGGGAGACAGATTGGTCCAAGGATTGAATTTCCTTGTCTTTTGTGTTATCTGTAATGCTTAGTGTTATGGCCCAGGCTCCTTTCTGGTAAACGATAATCTTCAGCACTTCAAAGAAATGAGGCTTCTAAGGTAACATCCCTTATTGTGACACTGGGATGTACAGCAGTATTTTGGCTTCTGTCTGTGCCCACAGTCCTTACACACAGCTAGGAACCTCTCCGAAGGACAGAGGACTATGGTGACATAAGCAGATAAATTAAAAAAAAATATTTAGAGACCTTCATTTCAATACAGAAAATAATGAGACAACAGCTACACTGTTTGGCGGGGGGGCATTATTTGGAACATGAGGATGGAAGGCATCTTGAAGGAAGGCATCTACAAGGAAACACACTTTCGTCATCAAATAAAAATAAGCAAATAGAAAGATAATCTAAAGCAATGGATGGAACTCTCTCTGGAAATGAAAGTTTAATAAACCTTCTGTGACCTTTGTACGTCTGCCACAAAAAAGAGAAACCTATAGTTCATCGTAAATTGTAGGTATTTCCACAGTTGTTTCCAGGAAGATTTTTTTTTTACGATATTGAATTACTAAAAATGTGCTGTTTAGATTTACTACCTGAAGTAACTTAAGTACAAAAATCCAATGTAATATTGAACCTTAGATTAGACAAGGGGAATTGTTTGTAATTTATTTGCTTCGGTTGTTTGTATTTTTATTAGTATTAAGTAAATACATGAAACTTTTATTTTTATAAAATATATGAGACTGTTGAACTGACAAAAAACTTGGTGGCTATCAGCATGTTGCAAGAATATTATAAATTGTAAAACACCGCTCAACATGTTAAGTTAATATTATCCTCTCAAATTTTTATACCAAGGCGAAGAATAGAATTTTAGTCTCCTTGTTTCAACCCTTTTCTGTAAATTGCCTTCTAAAAATGCATGAAGTGAATTTTAGAACTTTGTTGTTGTGCTTTAGACTTAGGTCCCTTACATAGGATTGAATTCATGAGATGAAACATGAATTCACATGGCTTTCCCAAGGGAAGAATACCCTTGCTAGGTGACCAACCTAGAAGTAGAAAGAATGCCATGTTAACTTGAGATCTATTTTCTTTTCTCTATAAAAGTGAAATTTCAATTAAAACAAGAGAAGCTACTTTTGCTTCCTATAAATTACAAAATGGACATAAAATGTAAATAATGATAGAATAAAGTGGAGATAGATTTTTACCCTTTCTCTAATTCCAATTTGTCAATCTCAGCTTGACTCAATCACTGGGCTAATTAGGGCTCACTTAGACGCTTCTCTTGGGATGCAAACTCCTGTAGACCCTGACACTCTTTATGGCTTGCTAACTTGCTGGAACTAATGAGAGTTTTCTCTAATCGAGTAGTTTTTCAAACCCTTTATATTCTCATTCACCTGAGAAACATTCTCACCGTGGAAGTCCATTAATATCAGTATCATAAACTGCAGAGGAGGGGGCATACTTGCCCGTGGTGCACAGATTTGGGTGAGGTGAGTGTTAGGGTTTGGTGAGCATGAGGTAAGAGACCGTGTTTGTTTTGACTTTTAACATCCTCTAGAAAACTCCCTGCTTTTAGTACTTTTCTTTATGCTCTTACAGTCTCATAGAAGTCAGGAGCTACTGAACACCTTGTGGGTTAGAGGACAGGAACATAATAAGTGTATCTAGATGAGTACTCATGATGCATTTCTCATTCAGATTAATGTCGTTCTGTGGTTGCCAAGACAACGTTTTCCTCCTGCACAAACTCTGAAAATGTAAACTTCCATGTGGAGTTTACAGCTACTTCTTTTGTTAATGGTATCTGATGTGCGTATTGCACGCATGTGTGTGTGTGTATGTGTGTGTGTGTGTGTGTGTGTGTGTGTGTGTGTACATACTCCATGGTACAGTTGCCGACGTGGGAGGTTAACCTTAGGTGTGTGCCTACCATCTTGTTTAAGACTGGCTTTCTTGTTTGAGTATGCCAGGCTAGCTGGTCCAAGAGCTTCCAGTGATTCTCTTGTCTTCCTCATATGTTGTTCTAGGAGTCCTAAGGTTATAAATGTATACTAACAATTTCTGTGTGTGTTCTGGAGATCCAAATTCTGGGCCAGACACTGGGGTAGTAAGCTGTTTACCCACATCTCCTGGACCTACAGCTTCTTCTAAAAGAAACTACCCATTAAGATTTTAAAGTAAACATTGGTCCTACTATTTCAAATTTCAATGATAATTGTGGAAAAATACATTTATTATAGAGAAATCAGAATTGTTAAGACTTGACAATTTATCAGTTATGCAGGGGAAAGAAGTTGAGGGAGGGGATGACCAGATTGCTTGCATGTGAGTTGGCACACAGGCTAGGGGTATTCTTTATAGAAATAGAGGTTGCAGGTTAGACGTTTTAAATAAACCATCACCTGGGAGGCAAGCTTCTAGGCATCCATATGAGAAATTATCTGAATTACAATGGCCATTGGGCATACCTTGGACAGAATATCTAGATTAGATTTGCCTATGACCACACCTGTGAGTGATTTTCTATATTTTCTATAGATTACAAGACTCACCGAAAGTGAGGATGGTACGATACTGTAAATGGGAGTCCTGGACCAAATAAAAGGAGAAAACAAATGAGCTGTAACCTTCATTGATCTCTATTTCCCGACCATAAATACAGTGTGATAAAAATGTGTCTCCTGCCTCAGTGACCATACATGCCTTCCCTGCGTGTTGCTATGTTGTCCCTGTTATGAGAAAATGATCCCTTTGAGTGATACATAAGAATAAACTCTTTCTCCTTTAAGTGACTTTTGACAAATATTTGTCACAACAATGAGAAAGGTAGCTAACATGTAGTAGGAAGTCTCTGGTTTGTTCCCAGATGTGCAGCCCTGAAGTAACCACACAGAAACAGTATTAATTAAATTACTGCTTGGCCCATTAGCTCTAGCTTCTTATTGGCTAACTCTTACACCTTAATTTATTTAACCCATTCTATTAATCTGTGTATCGTCACATGGCTGTGGCTTCCCGGGGGAAAGTTCCATCTGTCATTTGTCTCTGGTGGGGTTACATGGCTTCTCTTTGACTCTTCCTTCTTTCTCCCAGCATTCAGTTTACTTTTCCCCATCTACCTCTATTTTGCCCTGTGCAGGCCCAAGACAGTTCTTTTATTAACCATGGTATTCACAGCATACAGAGGGGCATCTCATATCACTAACACACTGGGGAAGGGACAGATTTATCACGGAACCTGATAACTTTCTTTCTATATCTATGCAAAATTTTGTGTGTAAATGGCCAGATGGTAATAGGAGTTATGGAGCTGGAGATCCAGCTGGAAGCTCACTGGGCATGTTGGTTTAGATCTGGTGATCCTGGAAGAAGAAAGCCTTGAGAATACAATAAAGGTTGGAACATGGGAGCTGCTTCTTTTAGGTGTGAGGAGGAAGAAGAGGACATCTTGGATGAAGCTACTATTTGTGCGGCAAGAAAAGTTATCAGAAAAAAGCAGTTGTGGAATGAGAGGTTTAACACTGCAAGGAGCAAGTAAAGATCATTTAATGCCGTTAGCAACAAACCAAGATGTTCTAAAACTTGAGAGTAAGTCATGTTATTCTTGGTAGCTCTTACAAATCAAACACACAATTGATGCAACATTTCTTGTTTGTCTTACAGTTTTGCATTAAAACTAAAAGCTGTTGCTTCCTTGTAAAACTGTGGACTTTCAGTGTGGCAAGTTGCTGTGGCTTGCTCTCTGATTTTAATGCCAGCATAGACTTCTTTTCAGGAGGCTGCTGTGATAGGTACAGTCTAGTTGACTAGCCAATGTATGCAGTTATCAGTTTACTGGGAAGGTAGAGTCAGCTATGTCCTGCAAGACATTATGGTCATTTTCTAAAGGGTTATAGTCTTATGAAAATTATACAACATTTAGAGAGTGTGACTACCTCTTGCAGAAGTGAAGTCATATTATCAGTCTTAGTAATTCAGAACATTGATGGGTTCTTTTCAGCTGTAAGCACTGAGCACAGCATCCAATGAAATTGAAATTAATTCAGGAGCATTATATTATAAATAAATTCTTGAAAATCATTATAAAAATAAATGACTATCAATCCTAGTTTTTCCCAGGCCTGAAGGGTTTACCGGGGTTCAGAGCCTTAGTGATAAAATCTAGAAAAATATGAAGTCAAGGAATGCTTAATGTCATCCTAACGAGAAGCCATCACCTTTTAGCTTGTCCTATCCTGGATTCTTTGTATTACAACCCACTTGCTAACTTTTCCTCTTGATGTACACATATACCCACTTTACTTAGTTTTATTCCACAGAGACCTCTGTTTTATGGAATTAATATTCTCTGAGGAGATGCTGGCATTTCTTGCAAGGGAAGAGGACCTGAGTGATTACATATGTACTTCCCTGCTGGCTAGTGCAGGGAGTGTGAGCCAAACAGGGAACAGTGCCCATGGAGGTTTGTAATGTAGAGCAGGGCTTTATTTGCTTGCTCTAATTGAATTACTCTTTTGCTCTTTTCTTTATGGTCTGTTTTCCATGCAGATATTTTTGGAATGCAGAATTAAATAATTCATGATTTCCTTATTATTGGCTTAGGTATAGTCGCCATTTCTTGAGTTGATTATACTCCCTTGAGGGGACTTCTGGATTCTCCTCCTAGGCAGCATTTAACGATAAGAATTTGGTCAAGTAACTAGGCATCTTAGGTGGAGAGGCCAGCAGGGGTAGAAATTTAGGTGGCTCTTTGTTGAATCTTGGACTGCCACACTGCCATTCTGCCCGGGGTTTCTTAATGTCTTTTGTGGCCTCAACCCCTTCAACAATCTAGTGAAGAATTGTCTTTCTCAGGGCTGAAGAGATGGCTCAGTGGTTAAGAGCACTGCCTGCTCTTCCAAAGGTCCTGAGTTCAATTCCCAGCAACCACATGGTGGCTCACAACCATCTGTAAAGAGGTCTGGCGCCCTCTTCTGGCCTTCAGGCAAACAGACAGAATATTGTATACATAATAAATTAATAAATAATTAAAAAAAGAATTGTCTTTCTCAGTATAATGGTATGATACATAATTAACCTGTTAGAATTATAAAAGAACCCAGTTTTATGGATATAGCTATGAAAATGTTTTAAACAAATTTTGTGATGTAATCATTCTCTTTTTAGGATTAATAGTAATGTCTCATGTAGGGTCTAATAACTATCATCATTTCAATATTGTTATTGCTAATATTTTCCATAAAAGTCTGCCATTAGTTCTGTTTCTTCATTTGGTGGTATGTTGTTCCTTCCTCACTGTGGCTCATTCCTCTCCTCTTGAATCTTCACTTCAATGATGTGCTAGACAGGATGGAGTTCACTGGCTGGGTAGCAAGAATTCTTGCATAAATAACCATGTGCCTCACTCGCCATTGGGGTTTTTCCTCATGTAACTCAATTCACAGGGAATGACAAACTATGGGAATCACAAGCCACATACAGAGTCTGTGCTTGTCCCACTAGTTGAAAGTCCTTGTAAACTCCAGCCAGCAACCAACATCAATTTCTAGAATTCCTGTAAAGGTTAGACAGCTGTGAAAGTCCCTCTGATCCTGGCACTCTGGAGACAGAAACAAGGGTTTCCTTCACAAGCTAGCTCCACGTTCATTGAGAAATATTGCCTCAAATAAGTAAAAGTAGAGAGTGATTGGTGGAGGGAGATATTCAACAACCCACTTCAGATCTCTACATATGTGCACACTCATGTGCACAAGTACCTGCAAATACCCTTGTACTCCTTCACATGTGAACATGCACTCATCAGCACGTACCAATACAGATACACAGACAAAAGAAAGGGTAATAAATACAGGGTAAGTTACATACCTGAATGGAAATGCCATAATGAAACTTCTTTGTAAAATCAATCGTAATAAAAGACAAAGAAAGGAATACATGTTTCTTGGATTTATGTCCCCAGATTTAGACATGGAGGCTACTCAACTAAGAAAGTCCACCAGGGTCTGGTGAAATGGCTCAGTTCTTAGGAGCACTTGGTCTTGCAGTGGACCCAGGTTCCATTCCTAGCACTTTCATGGCATCTCACACCTGCCTGAGGCTCAGGTTCCAGAGGATTTGACATTCTTTCTGACATCCATAGGCACCAGGCATGCACATACATACACGAAATACAAAATAAATAATCAATAAAAGGACACAGAGAGACACACAGAAAGAGACATTCATAGAACGAGAAGGAGAGAGAGAATTGTTGAGTGTGTGACACCCAATGTTTTTGGTTTTATTATCCGGGTTTATCCTCATGTTTGTATTTTAGTTAGCTTGCTTACAGCATCAGTAATTCTCATCTGAAGCTGCTTACCAGTGTTCATTTATATGATAACACAATCACCTGATAATGCCACCAAGTGTGTGGAAAAGAGCACAGGGCTTTGCTTTTGCCTCCTGTTTTAATGGAAGCCCATTCAGTAGCATTTTAGAGGCAGCAACAGCAACAATAGGTGAAAAGGGGGATCTGCAAAGCTCTTGCAGAGGAGTTGTTGGAGGTGATATGTGTTCTATATTCTGCCCAGCTTGGTTGGCTGTGCCAATGGCAGGCACTTCTCCATTCTCTTCTCGAATATCTTTTTGGTACCCATGAGGTGTTTGTTCTCATCTTTGTGCTTCCATTGTCTGCATAGCTCTGGGATAGTAGCTTTGAAGAGTCACCTATTTCACAGATCCCAGAGAATGAGTGTCAGGGTTCAGCTGCTTCCACTATGTTCAGTACTTACTATTGTGGCTTTTTTTAAACTCTGAGTATGAGAAAATAAGCATGGAGACACATGAAGACACACACATTTTAAATGGTGCTTGAATTTATTAAGGCCACTGGTAGTAAAAGAATAGATACATACTTCTGATATAGAGAGAAGATTCTACATGGCAGTCCGTGGTGATATTTTGTTTGTGATCTAACAAATAAAGCTTGCCTGAAGGTTAGAGTGTGGAGCTAGCCATACTAGTTAAACATAGAGACCAGGCAGTGGTACACAGACCTTTAATTCCAGCACTCTGGATATAGAGGCAGATAGATCTCTGTGAGCTCAAGGACACCCTGGGCAACAGTCTAACGGAGAAACAAAGCCAAACAGAGGTGGCTCACACCTTTAATCCAAGCTCTAGGGAGGTGGAGACAGGAAAGGATAAGGCTGGACACTGG
>NW_004949150.1:1760452-1767853 GCF_000317375.1 Microtus ochrogaster | reverse complement strand
AAATAAATAAACAAATAAATAAAATTAAAAAAAAGAGGGTGGAGACAGGAGCTCAGGATTTAGTCTGTGGACCTGTAGAGGCAGGATACCCCTTTCAGTCTGAGGATTTCATAGAAGTAGCAACTTTAGTGGCTGGCTCTTTGCTTCTCTGATCTTTCAGCTTTCGTCCCCTAATATCTGGCTCTGGGTTTTTTATTATTAAGACCAATTAGAATTCGTGCTACAGCAGTCCTTCAACCCCCCCTCAAAAAAAAAAAACAAAGAAAATAACTCCCCAAAAGCAAATCTGTGTCAGAGATCCCTCAGGGGAAATGCCTTGCTTCTATCCCCCTGACCCATTCAGGTTATCTTTCTGAGAGTAGAAAGAGGATCAAGGGCTTGATGATGACTAATTTCATCCTTGCTCCTCACACTGATGCTGGGAGCTGATGGGAGGAAGCGTCACCTGTCTAGACAGAGTAGATGGCCTTCAATCCTTGCTGGCTACATAGCTCACGACATATCCATGAATACATTACACCTGGTTACCTTTCTCATCTCTGCCTTTCCATACTAGTTGATCTTCTCTATTTACAAAATTGAAAACATGCTTGCAGGGACATACAGAAAATATAGGGGAAGTCCTTCTGTTTGAGCCATGTGTTTAACAAAAGTTGGGCACGAGCTCAGATATGAAAGAAACCATGGGAAGAGCAGGACATATTGAAATGTTTGTTTTCACTCCTAGTATCTCATCCTTTGAAAACCTGTTTGTTCCAGTTTGCCTTCTATTGCTGCGACAAACGGTATCACCAAAAGCCTGGGGGAAAAAAAGGGTTTATTTCAGATTACACTTTCAGGTCAGGGCAGGAACTTGATGCAGGAGCTCGAAAAAGTGCTGCTTACTGGCTTTCCCTCTGATTTGTTCTGCTAGCTTCCTTGTACACCTGCCTACCTTCTTTGAGACCATGCTGCCACAGTGGGCTGGGCCCTCACACATCAATCATCTCTCACAGATATGGCCATAGACCGACCTGATGGAGCCAGTGGATGTTGTTTAAATTGGCATTAAAGACTAACTAGAACACTATTTGTATATATTTTATTACATAGCCAGTGTTTTGTTTTTTTATAGGATTATTGTGGTATGTATATGTATTTATCAGCTTATCACTGCATCAAGAAATAAAATAATATTTGATAACATATACTTAAAATTTTATTTTTCCAGTAAAAGTGTATTTAGCATTTGTTTGAGTTTGACAAGACATATGCACATTTCAAATATGATATACATAGCTTTGGTTTTCATTTATTGAGCAGTCAATCTATGGATCCATGAGTGGACCCGGAATCACTTTAGAGCCCATACAGATCACAAATTTGAGGCCCTCTTTTTGCTCAATCTGAGTATTCAGATTTTAGACAACACCATTTGCTTAAACCTGCTTCCCTCTCTTCCTTCATCTCTCTTTTCCTGGTGTTCTACTCTTATTCTTTAACATTGAACTACTGGAATATACCTTTGAATTTCAGTTCATTTAAGTCCTCCTCTGCCTGTGTTCCTACAATACTCTGGCCATCTTCCTATAGTAAACCACTATTCTGTAATAACTTCTTGCTTTTATATTACCTGGAGGTCAGAGGGATATTCCTCATTTTTTTTATTTGTCTACCAGGTAGAATATAGGGTTTGTCATGCTGCAGATGATCAAAAAGCAGGATGTGTTAAAACAAGAAATTGAGAACGATGGGCAGGCAGAATCCCCTTAGCTCTTCTTAATGTGTTTCCGGTGATCTGGGGCCACATGAACAGGAATACGCCACACAGAACTTTTGTCAACAGGAATGGAGGCCTTTGCAAGGACATTGGAAGTGCTGGCTTGGGACTCCTGCTGCTGGTCCTGATCTGGACCCATTCAGCACAATATTTATTCAGAATTCCTGGGTCAGACACTCCCTCTGTGAGAAGCCTCCGCCCCCCCAAGGTGGGGGGAAGAAGAGGCAGCGTGCCAGAAAGGGAGGGTTCCTTCCTTTTCTTAATAGAGTTCTGGCTCAGGTAATCTCAGCAGGTGCCTCCAGTTTTCCTTCACCCTTGGCAAGCCTGTGGCCTTTCACTCAAGCTCCTTCATAGGGTTTGCCTGTTTCCTCCTCCCTTCACCTCCCACCTGGGCGGTTGATGGCCCCCCTGTGGCTCAGAACCCTAGGGCCTCTTTTGGGCCTGGTGTTCTTTGCCAATCAGGAGTTTAGAGCTCACTGGGGATTCACAGCCTCCCCTGCCTGCAAGCCTCCTGTGGCTCAGCATCCAGGATTTGACACCCCTCCTGTGGTTTCAGTAAGGGAGCAGCTTGTGCATCTGTTCGCTGGGAAATGGGATCAGAGGGTTACCTTCTCTCATTTGCATAGCGTGGATGCACCTGTTTCTCTCAGGTTCTTTTTTTTTTTTTCTTAGTGAAATAATAAGGAAAGCTTGGAACAGCGACAACCCTGGTGCCAGCTGGACAGGATGGCATTCGCCATCAAGAAAGGGCCCGAATTGTGCTATCTGAGCTTAAATACCAGTATCGCTGAAGACATCAGCTGTGACTGAGGGGCTGCAGATGAGCCTGACGTTCTTTGAGTCTCCTAATAGATGTATTTGGTGTGTGCTCAATGAGATCTTGCCAGCTTGAAGGGTTCAAATACTCTGAATCTTTTAAAAGTGATCTTATTCATCAGAAAGTGTCCCTCAAGGGGAGACTGTAGGCAGAGAAAGCTAGAAGGTGTTTCCTAAAACGCAGAAAGGAAATAGTTAAAAGACTTTAAACTGCTAAAGAGGACTTTTGCTTTTTTTTTTTAATATGAGGAAAGCAGCAGTTTGCATGGAAATCACAGGTTTTATACATTAAGTATGGTTATGAGTCGTTTCCCCTGAAGCTGCGTAAGAAATGTGGCCAGCCCCCCACACCCCAAGGAAAAGGCCCAGGACTAACGACTTACATGGCTCCCTGCCAAGGGCTTTCAGGTAACAAAGGGAAGGCAGAGACAAATTGTCTCCCAGAAAATATAGGATTTGATTGATAACATATATTTTGGTACTTCATGTTTAGTCCAAGCCTCATCAGGAAAATAAAATTAGCAGTTTTTATAGGCTGGATTATCCCAGTATCTTCTGTTTCCCCTTTAATGTCACCATCACTTATCACAGGCAAACACAAACCACAATTCTTATTAATGAAGATTGTGGCTGTCATTTTTCATTGCTGTAAAAAAATGGCCAAGAAAAGTGAGAAACATTTATGTTGGCTTGTAATTCTAGAGGCTTTAATCCATGGTTGACTGTCTCAGTTGCTGTGAACCAGCACCACAGAAAGTGAGGCAGTAGAGTAACACCACAGGAGAAAGGATTGGTGGGGTAGCCTGCTCACTTGGTGGTGACATCACAGGGGGAGGGAGTTTTGGGATAGCCTGCTCACTTGGTGGTGACATCACAGGGGGAGGGATTGGTGGGGTAGCCTGCTCACTTGGTGGTGACATCACAGGAGGTGGGAGTGGTGGGATAGCCTGATCACTTGGTGGTGGTCTAGAGCAGAAAGAATGGAAAGGGTAGAGACACAGTATCCCTTTTAAGGGCTTGTTCCAACTATGTCCCACCTCTTCATATCCCTTTTAGCTGTTAGTTTGTCATGTTTAACATGTATCTGAACCAAATTAGACATTCTTAAAATGTGTAGTTTAAATGTTTACCAGGTCAGTAAGTGGTGCTAAGGCAGGGACTACACTGTTCAAATATCTCAATGCAAAATACCCGACTCTGAGTAATTTCTTAGGTTCCCACAGCAGGAGAATGGCTGGTTGGGATTTGAGTGCTGGCCTGTACTCATTGCTACATTCCTTTGTTATCTCAGCCTGTTCTGCACGTTTCTGTGAGCCCGAATAAAAGATTAGTGTGTTCCTCGTGTCATTCATCAAATTCTCTATTAATATTGGAAACTCTTACCAGACTTCTATAAACTTATTTAAAAATAACACATTAGAATTTCCTGTGAAAAATAAATCTACATAGAGATATAGAAATATCTAATAACACTTTAGTCTCCTCTTTACAAGTTTTTCAACTTCTTATCTTTGTGTACATGTATGTGCAAGTGTGTGTGTGTGTGTCCATGTGTGTGTGGGTGAATGTGCATGTCACTGTGTCATGCCTATGTGGAGGTCAGGTAACAACTTGCAGTAATTGGTCCTTCAACCATATGGGTTCTGGGATGGAACTCAGGTGGTTAGGCTTGGCAATAAACACCTTTACCCAATTGAGCCATATCTTCCTCCCAGTTTTTAAAGATATGCTCAAGTATAATCAGGTAAGATTCCTTAAAGGAAAACAAAGATAGTTCCTCATACACATTTCCGGTTAATTTATGCAAGTTAATAAGTATGATACCCCACAGAAACAAAATAAAAGACAATAGACGCAGAAAAGACATTTCATAAAACGCCAACCTTTTTGTGAGAAAAGGAAACCTCTCTGAATAAATTGGTTTAAAGACCAGCATACTTCACCCTACTGAAGGCAACTATGACATACACCAGCTAATATTATCATGGATAAGGGAAAACTAAAGTGTCCTGAGACTCGGAACCAGCAGGAGTGATCATTTCTTCTAGTCTTATCTGACATCCTGTTGGATATCCTAGCCAGAACAACCAGGCAAGAGGAAGTTTTGAAGGGCACCCAAAGTGAAGAAGATAAAGTCAAATTATCACTGTCTTTAGATGGCATGATAGTCAAATTATCACTGTCTTTAGATGGCACGATCTTATACGTAAAAATGGCATATAAGGGTCCCTGAAACTAGTGAAAGCTAATGACAATGTAGCAACATCGTAGGATTTATATGTTTATTTATAACAAATGGAAATGTAACCAGTTTCATTCTCATCTTCAGAAAAATGTTAGTATTAATTAATTAATTAATTAACTAATTACTCTCTCTGTGTGTGCATGTGTGTGTTTGTGTGTGTATATGTAGGAAGTGAATGCATATGCCCCTGTGTGTTTCGGTCTGAGAACAACTTGTGGAAGTTGTCTCTCTTCTTACATATGTGCCCTGGAAATGAAGCTTAGCTCACCAGATTTGGAAGCAAGCACCTTCACCTGCTCACTCATCTTTCTGCTTTAAAGCTTTAAAAATAGGCAGCACATGTTTCTCATTCCAAGTCACAAAGGAATATTCCTTGCAGTTTCCCATTAGGTTTTGTTTTTTGTCCTATCCCTTCCTTTACTTCCTGTAAGTGACAATGCTGCTTGCTCTTTGGGTGTCCTACCACAGATCCTATGATATCTACATAAAACATTTACATCTAATTATATACACATATTTTCATTAGTTTCTACTTTTTCATAGGTAGCACATATCAAATGATTACCCTTGCTTAAAAGGAGACATTTTATGATTATTCCATATTACTACATAAAATACTATTACCACCTTTTAAATTTTAAACTTTTTATTCATTTTATATACCAATCACAGTTCCTGCTTTATCCCCTTCCTTCCTCCAGCCCACCCCCACTCCTGTAGGGGAAGCCCAGCCAATCACCTTGTTTGTGGGACATGTTCCCTGGCGGGGCTTCCCCTACACACTCCCCTACATCTTCTGGGCCTTAACATAAAACTACACAGTGTTCGCTTATTGTCATGATTATTCTGATGATTTCGTCAGAGGAGTATGCTAAAATGCCTTCAAATCTACTTCTTCCAAAGTAAAAATCACCTGATCAGTAGCATTCAAAGAATTCCTTCCCATGTCAGGTACGTACTTACAGTCCCAATAGTCAAGTGATGTAACCCTGAGATACACTAAAAGACTCTATGTCAAAAGTAAAGAAAAAACTTGCCCTCTTTGCGCAGTGGGAGCATTTGAACGGCGCTTGTAATTGTTTAAGATTTGGTAATATTGCCATATGGATGAACCGGTACATGGGCCTATATTCACCAAAGATAATGCTTTCCCTTACATTCCTGACCTGGAGAGTACCATATGCCCTGCATTGAAAAGAGGGATTTCACAAAGGGAGAATTCCAGTTCCTGTCTTAGTCACACAGAGATACTTCAAGAACTGGGATTTTAGCTGAATTTTTAGAATCTGGATAGTTTTGTCAAAATGCTTGGAATTATGAACAAAGATTATAGCGAACCTCATGATCTCTGAGAAAATGTTTGAATTTAAACAGGAAGGAATTTGTTTTGAAAACCCAAGTAAACTCTTTCCTTCAGAATCACATAATTTACTGAAATCCACAGGCAGACAGATAGAAGCAAAAAGACTCTGGAACATTATAAATATTACAGATATTTAGAACAATCAAAACCTCCACAGAAATTATTTGCACATTTTTGTATAATAAAATCATTTTATAAATTTATAAGTATTACATATAAATTGTTCTTGCTTAGCAATTAAATAATTTGCAATAGCATATTGAAGGGTATGAGCCAATATTTGTCAGGATAATATTTTAAGCCTTCTCAAACAATAAATATATATTCACCAAACAGTGTTCATAAAATTTAAGAGCAAAATAGACTCTAAATGTCAACATCTTTAAGGAACATAGTAATGGTTTGGAGTTTCCCTCCAGTTAGAAAAATACATTAACAGCATGAGAACAAACAATCAACAGCAATGAAGAAAAATGAAGAACCTTATACTTTCTGAATATATTTCCCTCTCTGTTTTAAGTGGAAACCAAACATGGGACCTTTGCTTCCAACTCATGGGGAAGTAAACACTGGATAGAGAACATTTGCTGCACAGACATTTGCCCAAAGTGCTTCATTCACAAGCAAATGAGTTTGTAGATTTCTCCACTCTTTCTTCAAGGTTAAGCTGTGAACATACATAAACTCATTAGAAGTCAGTCTCACAGGGCAGTGGTGGCACATGCCTTTAATAATCCCAGCAGTCCAGAGGCAGAGGCAGGCAGATCTCTGTGAGTTCAAGACCAGCCTGATCTAGAAGATCTAGTTCCAATACAGTCTCCAAAGCTACACAGAGAAACCCTGTCTTGAAAAACAAAACAAAAAAGAAGCCAGTCTCATTGTTTTCCTTAGGGAAAAAAAATCAAAAGAAATTTACATGGGAATATGTTTGATGCCTAGTCTGGTTCTTACAAACTGTAGCCTGTAAAAATATATTAATTAGAGCAGGTGAGGCATACCAGCTTTTTCCTTCCCACAAAATACATGTTTTTAGTCACATATACACTGTTCGGTTTGGAGAGAGAACTTTATTCCCAAGCCTCATGTCAGCCTATACTCTTCCACAATGAATTATTTGTAGTATTCCAAGGTTTGATTTCTTTTGTTTTTTATTATATGTGACCTATTGGTCGAAGCAGAGGTGTTTGGTCTATGTTTGAAATTCCAACTTCAAGTCAG
>NW_004949150.1:1759491-1760072 GCF_000317375.1 Microtus ochrogaster | reverse complement strand
AGGCCAATCTTGTGCAAGCATTTACTCAGTTGAGGTTCCCTCTTCCAAAACGACTTCCAGCTCGTGTGAATTTGACATAAAACTAGCCGGCACAGGAGCACAGCATGTGCCCTGCATTAAAACAGTAAGGCCAGATGAGAGGAGGAAAGGCTTTCCATTTTCTTTTATTATTATGAAAACAGCAGCACTCCTTGGCATTTTCCTTTCAGAATTTGGAGTTCAGAGGATTGATCTGATACTGTAGGTAATTTTACTTAAAAACCCTCCTATTACACAGATTCACAAATTTTTTTTTTGTTTTTGTAGAACAGATGGTATAGACTAGAGGAAGAGACAAACATTGTATGTTAAACATTTTATTGATCAATTAAAATATCATAATTTAAAGTGTTGATTTTGCTGTGGGAATTATGCATGTCTGTAAAGGACCGGGGAAGACATTTAGAGTATGTGTGCGATGGGAATGTAGTGTGTGGTTTAATGAGGAGGGCTGTTACCTCCCCCTTTCCAATCTCCCTCCTTGCTGTCTGTATCTCTCTATCTCTGTCTCTGCCTCTCTGTATCAGTCTCTCTCTCTCTCT
>NW_004949150.1:1751665-1759342 GCF_000317375.1 Microtus ochrogaster | reverse complement strand
CACACACACACACACACACACACACACACACATCAGGAAGGCAGATGGTTTTTTTGTCAAGTTGTGAGGAACCTGGCTTTCTTTCTTGAATCATGCCTTCAGGCCCTTTGCAAACTGCTTCTTTTGCCTATTTTTAAGACCAGTTTGAAAAAAGATGATAGTCAGGGGGTGGAATAAAGAAAGCACCTGTGTGGTTTTGAGTTTTTTTTTTTTTTTAAGCAAGCACTAAAGCTTGCAGCTCATTGAACAGAGTATTGTTCTAGGGAGAATGGATACTTTTTGTCAAACACAGTCCTGTTCAGTTTTTCTGTGGGGAGGGTTCTCATGAGGACCAAGTACCATTGTTCCAGTAATGTGTCTCCTTGACACTAATTTTCAGTCATAGTAACCTTTCTTCCTGGTGAATTATTTATTTGTGAAAGCTCCACTATTTTTGGAGCATTGTTCTGGGCCATATTTATAAGTTATGATGATATCCCTTTAAGTTACACAAAAGATAGGAAGTACCACCAATAACCACAGCATATTAACTTCATTCTGATCTAAAAGTACATTTCTTTTTAAAAAGAAGGATAGCTCATTTACTTGAGATCTCAATGTCATTCCAATTGACTTTTCATTTAGTTAAGGTATTTATAGGAAAATGTGGCAGCTGAGTCTGGATCGTTATATATCGTTATATACGGAAGGTGCAGGGAAATGACAACCTACAAATGGTCTTGTGTGCTCTGCTGTGCCTTGCATGTTCTTGCTCTTCCGCAGAAGCCTCGTTTATGTCCAGTGTTGGTGCAGCCTTCCTCCCTGACAATGGAGAGTTGTAGTGGAAACTGTCCTCTCCTCCTCAATTAATGGGCCTGATATAGTGCCTACCATACAGACAGTGGTGCTGTCTCCCCTAAATCATGCCTGTGCATGTGACCCCATAATTGTTCCTAAGATCTGTGCCCTTTGCCCCTGATCTCATTTCTGCAGGATTGAGACAAGTGTCAGACCCTTGGAATGCTAACCAAATAGTGACCTTGATTCTTAGACTTTTCTGGGGGAAAACTGAGTTTAAATCTAGGGTTGAAGTTATATGGAATATTTGGTGATTATATTAGTTAAATGAGTTCTGAAATAACAGGAAGTCCCAGTTCTATGTTAGCAACATCTGTTTTTACAGTTAGGCCAGGCTTTCAGTTTTCTGTTCTTGAAGATGATGATGCATTGGTACAAGACTGGATCTCCTTTGTTTCCATTATCCTTATATCAAATGCACAGGGAGCTCCTAAAGATGCTACCTAGTGTTAAGTTTCCAGAGAATTCTTTTAAAGCTTTATATTTCCGATTGTCAAAAGAGGACATGTTCAGAAACCAAACCATATCAAACCAAAACAAACAAACAAACAATCCCCCCAACCCAAATGTTTGGCAAGAGATACTAGAATAATGATGGTGGGTGTTTAGTACTTGATGGATGAACAAGTGGTAAGAGAGTGTAATTCGGTACCCAGAAATACCACACCATGGTTGGTCCTAAGCCCCTTTGGGGGGAAAGACAGTCTTTAATTACATCTGGAACTCATTATTTCTTTTTGGAGGCTCTTTCCAGATCAGCTCCCCCATCAGCCTCCCATTGAGCAACAGAAATTCCAGATGGTTCCCTCCATATGCCAGTGCTCACTCTCTGAAGTAGGATAGATTGGTCATTGACAGAATAGGATGGAAGAGCTGCATCCATCCAAGATGAGGTGGAAAGTATTGGGCCACAGTTAAGATAGAAGGGGTCCATCATTTTATGTATTATATGGGTTGTATAACTTTTTATGAGTGATTACTAGAAATGCTTTGAGCAATGCCTCAGAAATGATGTTACTTGTAGAAAATGTAGCATATTGGTTCAAATTCATACCTGGACCAAAGGAAACAAGCTGTCCTTGTATCTGAGGACAGTTTGGCCTGGCGGCTTATCTGCTCTAGAGCCAATACCAGCATGAATTGTACATTCCATTGTTCATGCCAGCACCACCTCCACAACTGTAATACAAGGAGAACCCTTAAACAGAAAATTTTGTATGAGATGAATTTATTTCCTTATAGAAGACTTGTGTTGTAAGAAGTAGATTAGTGCATTTTTCAAATAAAGGTAGCTAGAAATAAAAAGGTCAGACCAATATCCATTTAATTAAGATATAATATCACTTCAAGTCTAAAGTATTTATTTATTTATTAAAAATTTCCACCTCCTCCCCTCTTCCCATTTCCTTCCCTCTCCCCTTACTCCCCCTCCCCTTCCCTCTCCAGTCCTAAGAGAAGTCAGGGTGCTCTGGCCTGTGGGAAGTCCAAGGCCCTCCCCCCTCCATCCAGGTCTAGGAAGGTGAGCATCCAAACAAACTAGGATCCCAAAAAGCCAGTACATACAGTAGAATAAAAACCCAGTGCCATTATCATTGGCTTCTCAGTCAGCCCTCACTGTTAGCCACATTCAGAGAGTCTGGTTTGATCACATGCTCATTCAGTCCCAGTCCAGCTGGCCTTGGTGAGCTCCCTTTAGATCAGTCCCACCATCTCAGTGGGTGGGCACAACCCTCGCGGTCCTGACTTTCTTGCTCATGTTCTCCCTCCTTCTGCTCTTCATCTTGGCCTTGGGATCTCAGTCCAGTGCTTCAATGTGGATCTCTGTCTCTATCTTCATCCATTGGCAGATGAAGGTTCAGTCTGGATTGATCTCCTCAGTACAGGAACAGGGCCTCCTGGTAGTCCAAGGACCCCAGAGACAAATGGGTGAACTTGGGGGAGGGCAGGGTTGTGTGGAACAAAGAAGCCCCTGCAGCAGGAGTAGGAGGTGCTGTGCACCTAAAGTATTATTTTATTAGTATATCGATCATGGTAACTGTATAGTATATTTGTCTATAATAAAGTGGTATATAATATATGGTATATAGTAATATAGTTAATTATATTAGTAAGAAACACCTGTCACTCATCTGTCATTTTCAACTTCTTGAAAAGTTTGTTATATCTTAAGTAAGGAAAGGGACAAAAAAGTTGGAGAGTCGAATTCAGGAAGCTTGAAAGCGCAAAATCTTACCCCCAAAGGAATAACTGTGATACTTCTCCTCTCGGCAGCCCATCACTCTTCTTTCTGCTGAATTTTATTGATGTGTGTGCCACTTGGTGTTGTTCTGAGGACCTAATATACATTAGATTTTGTTTAAAGTCCTGATAAAATAAACACAGGAGGGAAGAAGTCATGTCCTGGTCCCAAGCAATTAATCTGTGTGTGATCTCTAGGGCATTGGTTGGCACATTTGGAGTAGGTAAGACAATTCAAAGGAAGAATTCCTTCTAGATTGGTATGCGAATTTTATGCATTTGTCATATTTACCCGTGATGTACCTTTAAAGAGTCTAGTCTCGTGTGTGTGTTTCTGTGTATGTTCTGTGAATGAAAGAAACATTTATCAACTGTGCTTATTGTTTTGTATAACAGTTTTATAAGCAAACACCAATTTTGGCTTGGGACACAGTATGACCATTTGCACCAAACTTTAATTTTTTAAGGTCTTTAAATAACTATTAACCTCAAATGTCAAGCCACAAACCATAGCATTTCACTGAATATTTCACTCCTTTATTTGAATGTTTTAAGAAGTACCAGAGATGAGGCTGACCTCTTTCTCTGTCTAGTCAGCCATCTTCCCTGTACATAAAGTAATGGACTCTTGTATTGAAGGTATGTGTGGACTAAACTAACCAAAGCTGGAGAGACTTGTTTAATGTCTTTATTTCTGACACTATAATAGGCATATTTCTTTTCATTTAGAAATGATTCGTTTCTTCCCCTAAAAATAGGAGAGGAAGGATTGATGCGACCATGATGACATGCAATAATGTGTGTATGGAGCTCAAAGGGTACCTTTCAGTGCTCTGACTTGAGTGTGTAGATGGTGTCTTGGAAATGTGGAAGAGACGGGTTATTTCTCAAGAAGCAGGAGTGGTGGGGATCTCTAAGTAGGATGTGAGGAGTGCTTTATTGTCAGCTGAGATCCTGAGCAGTGGTCCTCATCCAGTGGCTGGTGCTGATGAAGCCAGCCATGGACATGCTTGGAGATCTACTACTCTGTATTCAGCTGAGAGAAGTGAGGAGGGAGGGAACCTGTAGAGATTACAGGCTGGGCTAAAGGCATTATGCTGGAAGTGTGTGTGCATGGTACTGGCTACAACGCAGTCATATGGCATCCTTTAACAGTAAAGACAGCTCGAGCCTGGAGGCTCAGACTGTAAACTCAGGAGGAAGAAGGAGCCAGTTGGCTTGCAGCCTTACAGTTTGTGCCGTCTTTGCCACAGGAGGGCATGGCTGGTCTTCTAAGTAAAGAAACAGGCAAGGGCTAGCAAGACAACTCATGACAAGTTAATTTGCTTGGTCAGGTCCTTAAGAACAGCAGAGTCTGTTGTTTTCTGGGATGTGAAATGAGATTATGCTAACAAAAGAACTTCTTTTAAAAATCTGTACACCTGTCAGTGATTGCAATGCTTAAAATTTAAGCAGAAACATTTATTTGACATCTTGAATTCATGTTGAAGTACTTCAGAGGGCAACACTTAATACTTCAGCATACATGAAATAGTTACTGTTTTAAGTGAAAATGTTTTATTCATACATTACTTTATTGTTAAGATCGGGGGAGGGGGAGGGAAATGGGAGGCGGTGGCGGGGAGGAGGCTGAAATCCTTATTAAATAAATAAATTAAAAAAAAAAGATCAGGTGAAAACCATGATTACTTCTCTTGAAGTTATACAAAGAAAGGCTTTCAGGAGAGGATGCAGGGAGGAGAATAATTGTTTGAAGTCACCCATAAGCCCCATAAGCTTGCCAAGCAGATGGAAATCTGTACACATAATGCTTCTCCCCAGCACTTAGCTAGTGTGCACTGTGCACTCTGTATTATATTCTAAAAATTAGGGAATTCCATGTGGCTTTCCATGTTGTGTTAGCACCTTAATCTATCAACTCATCTAATAGTCACAAAAGACCGAGGAGGAAGCAGATACTATTTTTATTCCCATTTCACAGACAAGACAATTGAGACATAGATGGATAAAACTGGTCTTCCATCTAGCAGGTAGCAGAGCTGGGATTTAGAACCAAATTGTAGATCTTTTCAAGGCCAAGAGCTTATCTATTGTTCTGTATGCTTTGAAATCTGTCAAAAGTGAGGACCTGGGTATAAAGCATATGCAGTTCATATCTTTATGTACTAAATTTGTACTAAATTAGGGTTGTGGTGGTGGGTGTTTGAGGACAGCTTTAAGCAAGGCTTTTGGCCATAACATTGTTGTGTTAAAGAGTGGTAAAACTTATTAATCATGACTGACTTTCTTTCCTACAGAGTATTTGTTCTGGTTGCTGCAGTTGGCCTGACTCAGGTCTCAACATGAGCAGCTCCTGAATTTCCAGAAGCCTGGAACATCCATGGAGGAGATAAAGTGGAAAGTGGCTATTGTTATATAGGTGCACACATCTGAGTAAACTTTTTGCTTTCTGCAGACAGGACTGTTCTTGTGGATACTGATCTCCCGGTGCTTAGACGCCTCTATGTGATGGGGACCTTAGAATTCCCTGTGGACAGAAGCAATGTTCTGAGTGTGGCCTGCTTACTCATTGCAGGAGGGGAACTGAAAATAGGTGAGTAAGTGCACAGGAATTGGACTGGCAATGTAATGATAGTCATGTTCTGGGGGAATGTGTTGTGGGAAGTGGAAGACAGCAACGATCCTCTGTTTAACATAGGCTGGGAGGGCTAAGGCTAGAAATGTGTTTCCAAATACATCTTTAGATGTGGACAATGGTGACTTCTCTTTGTTCTTTCTTACTGACTTTATTGTCAATCCCCTTTTGTTGCTCTAGAGGGACTCTAAGTTAGATAATTTGGGGCCAAACTCATCACATCCTCACACTGGCTGTTTGATTGTAAACAAACTCCAGGGGACCTCCATCTCCTCATTTGTAACAAACACAATTATGGAGTCTACCACAAGGGGATGAGATGTCTAAATAGATGCAGCAGCTCACAATATCTTATAGTAGCTATTTGAAAAATATTACTTTATCAGCCAGGGTGTCCGTACACAAATCGGTAACATGAACTGGACATTTTTAAAGACTTAAATAAATGCACTGTTTACCAAATTATGTTTGAAATGATGCTTTCCTTGGGGCTAGTAAAGCCAGATATTCTTGCTTCGCTTTGCTGTAAAGGGTGGAGAGAATGAGTTGTTCCTGTAATCCAGATTGGGAGTGTGGAGAGGGTTGTCAGACATATGTGTGAGTGTGAGCATGGTTGGGACTCAAGCTTCACTTGAGAATGTCTTATGGGAATCAGTACTCTAGCCTGTCTCTTCTCAGCAGGTTGGAAGCCAGAGAGGACTCCCCAGTTCTGTATTGGTAGGTTGGTTGCCACCTAGGACACTGCACAGATTAGAGATGGTGTTTTAGGAACATAGGCACCAATAGAAGTTTCTCAGTGAAGTTATCTTCCAGTTATCAGAACAGAAGCAATGCTCCTACCAATAGACCCAAGAAGTCAGTTGACCTTCCAGCCACGCCCCCATGTTGTTAGTCTTAGCAGAGAACTTGCCAGCTGGAATTCCCGCCCTTTCTCTATGTGCTGCCTCCAATAACGGTTTTCCCAGTGTGCATGTGTGTAAGGCTTCTTTAATTTTGCATTCGGTACTGGAGCACCTAAGTATACTTTTTCATCTGTTTTTTTTTAATTTTTATTGCTTTATAAATAATACCATTCAAATTTCCACTTCCTCCCCTCTTCCCATTTCCCTCCCTCTCCTCTCCTCCCTTCCCCTCCCCTCCCCCTCCCTCCTTAAGAGAGGGCAGGGTACCCTATCCTGTGGGAAGTCCAAGGCCCTCCCCCCTTCATCCAGGCCTAGGAAGGTGTGCATCCAAACAGACTAGGACCCCAAAAAGACAGTACATGCAGTAGAGACAAATCCCAGTGCCATTATCATCGGCTTCTCAGTCAGGCCCCCTTGTCATCCACATTCAGAGAGTCCAGTTTGATCACATGCTCATTCAGTCCAAGTCCAGCTGGATTTGGTGAGTTCCCATTAGATCAGGCACACTGTCTCAGTGGGTGGACCAACCCCTCGCGGTCCTGACTTCCTTGCTCATATTCTTCCTCCTTCTGCTCTTCCACTGGATCTTGGGAGCTCAGTCCAGTGCTTCGATGTGGGTCTCTGTCTCTATTTCCATCCATTGCCGGTTCTATGGTGATATTCGAGATAATCATCAGTGTGACTATGGGACAAGGCCAGTACAGGCTTCATCTGTTTTCCTTATTAGATTATTTTCATCCGTCTCTCTCCACTGGGGAATGACTCTATATTTTGTTATTTTCATTTCTGATTATGACTGTTGTCCCATTTGTTTAGCAGTCTATAAAATTCTCATCTAATCACTGATGGAAATACTAAATAATTGTGTGTTAGTAGAAAGCTATTGGCGGTCACCACTTTCTAACTAGAACTGCTCTTTTCAGTCTTTTGAGGCTGCTTGTAACATGTAACTCGTGGACTGAAAATCTGTACCTTTGAAGGAAGAGACCCCGTGCTTCTCTCCAGCTTTGCTTTAGATATTTCCGATGGTTTAAAATGATGCCTGCATCACTAGATGGTTTAAAA
>NW_004949150.1:1748896-1751565 GCF_000317375.1 Microtus ochrogaster | reverse complement strand
CACTAGATGGTTTAAAATGATGCCTGCATCACTAGATGGTTTAAAATGATGCCTGCATCACTAGATGGTTTAAAATGATGCCTGCATCACTAGATCACGGTGTATCTTCTTTCTCTCTGTCCCATCCGTGTGTTTCATGCCTAAAGGTTTCTTATTGGAGCCCATCTGCCCAATCCTATGTGCGTTATGCCTCAAGGAAGGCTTTCAGCCCATCTGTCCGCACCTACAGACAGCCCAACATGAGACAGATAATACGGCTAGTTAGTAAACCAACTTAATACATGCGGACATTGGCACAGCATTCTGCCAAAGCAGATCTGCTAGGTGATGCCATTTGATCCAAATCCCAACAGTGTGAAATTCTGGTTCTTGATTTTGAGGCAATGGATGCTGGCAAAAGACATCACCTGACTTTCAAATCATGGAAGGCTGGAGTTGGAAGTAAATTTGAGATCAAAGTTGCATTACAGATGCCAGAGTAAAGAAAGTCAGTTACATTCTTTGTTCAGTGCTTATCTAACTAGTCCAACGTGCATGGGCAAAAGTATAACAGATGAAGAAATTGATAATTATCCTCTGGCTATTATTATAGTGGCTGATAAAGGCATTCTGAGCAGAAAATCTTACCCTGCCTTTGTAACAAAAAAATACCAAACAAACAAAAAACCAGCAAACAAACAAAACAAAGCAAAATTTCAAAAAACAATCCTCCAATAAACATTTCTTAAAAAATACTTAGTTTTAAATATGTACATAAGTGAGTGTCTCCATGTAGATAGGTGCTTGTGGAGTTCAGAAGAGGATCTCAGACCCCGCCCCACAGCCAGAGCTGGAGTTACAGGCGGGTGTGAGCCAACTGATAAGACTGTTGGGGACCTAACTCAGGTCCTCTGTAAGAGTAGTTTGTGTTCTTAACTGCGGATCCATTTGTCAGGCCAGCAAGTATTTCTTAAGAGATGGTAAATTTTATAAACTCAACACCCTTTATCTATTCTTGCACAGCTTAACTTTTGCCTTTAATTTTCCTTTTATAAATTTACTATATCAGTATGAGTGTGTTTGTGTGTGTGTATGTGTGTATGTGTGTGTGTGTGTGTGTGTGAGAGAGAGAGAGAGAGAGAGAGAGAGAGAGAGAGAGAGAGAGAGAGAGAGAGAAGAGAGATAGTGTGTTTGGTCTGGTGTATACCACAGTATACAGTACACAGTGCACTTATGGAGGTTCACGAATCACTTGTAGAGAAGGTGGTGAATAAAGGACATGTTAATGAATCATGTAACTTTAGACTAACGAGAACAGAAGGATCTAGCTCAGTGTTTGTCAACTTCTAACATTGCAACCCTGTAATACAATTCCTTATGTTGTGCTGACCCCCAACCATAACATTATTTTTGTTGTTGCTTCACAACTGTAATGTTGCTACTGTTATGTGGAGTGTAGCGAACTATCTGATATGTGACCCCAAAGGGGTTGCTACCATGGATTGAGAACTACTAAGACTTAACAAAGACCTAGACCTGGAGAGATTACAGAAGACAACCTCAGCCTTGATGAAAAGCTCATAAAAAGCCTCGAGACAGGAAAACGTACTGCAGGGTAAAAGATGGAAGGACAGTTACTGGACTAGAAAATGGTGTAAATTAAGTTCTTAATTCTACTCTAGAAAATCATTGTGCAGCTTCTAGAAAATTCTTCAAAAATAACTGTGATGAATCACCCCTCCACAGTCTTCATGAGAAAATTGAGATAGACAGATATTACTCATTTGTTTTATGATCTTGTATTTGGGAAAGAACAAAGGCGTGTTCAACAGCTGTTGCAATTATCTTTAATACGCCCTTCCCTGCTTCCAGCACTTCTGCCTCTATTAGAAAACCTTTCTTGTTTCCACTAGTAGATCACATTCAGTATCTTATTTTTGGCCTATTCTACCCATTCTTCTTGACCTTACTATATTTCACCTTGATAACATAGTGTGTTAGTTTTTAAGTACCCTTTCTATTAAGTGGGTAGAGTTCTGTGCATATCGTAAAACTTATTGTTAGCTTCTGATAGTATGTGTAATTGGTATATAGATGAATGCATGGGTTTGTCTAGGTCTATCCTTTACCTCAGTGCTTTTATTCTTTAGAACACACAACTATTTAATGGCTATATCTATGAGGAAGGGATTACAGTTTTAATATTTCAGTGACCACAATACATTTATCTCCTGCAAGAAAGGAACTGAACAAGTACGAAAACAGAGTAAAACTTTGGTAGTTCAAGTTCAGATTTTACAATCCTTCTTGGATGCAATCTCAAAATAAGCCTTGGTATGTTGATTTGTTAATGTGTGTTTGTTTGCTCTGGAGCACCTGCTTGCATCCATCTCTTCCATTTATGTGTTCTCTTATGTTCATCATCGCACCTGGCTTTGATTGTCAGTGAGTGAAGTCCTAGGTGATGGGAGCTTCCTTCATTGCTTCCATGATTGGAGCTTTCTCAATTCCAAAGAAAAAATATATAGTTTACTGCCTTCTCAACTGGCAGTGGTGCAAGACGCACTGGATTATTAAGTAATAAGAAGTAAATAAACCTGAGAAAACTGTAGGTTACATTCTTCTGCCTAAAGCCCGAGCAAACAGAAAACCATGTGTGTGATGTTTGTTAAAAGTAATATTTCATTGCT
>NW_004949150.1:1736389-1748343 GCF_000317375.1 Microtus ochrogaster | reverse complement strand
AAAAAAATAATTTTTTAGCAGATAGAGAGTTGGCTCAGTGGTTAGCTCATTTGTTGCTCTTGCAGAGGACCTGGATTCAATCCCCAGCACCCACATGATGGCTCACAACCATTTTTAATTCTAGTTCCAGGGGATCTGACACGCTCTTGTGAAGTTGGTGGGCACCAGACATGTAATTCATACACATATGTACACAAAGGCAAGTCACTTATTCACATAGAATGAGAAAATAATTTTAAAAGTAATATGTCAGCTTAAAATAAACAGGAATGTTTTTTTCAAGCAATTACACTCTTTATATGTATATTGTTATAGCTGAAGGGGGGGTCACTTAACCCTGACTTACTTGACAAAGAAAGATATGAATAAAGATGGACTCTGAAGAGTTAGCTGGCATGGCATCCCAGGCAAAGAGAGGAAAAATTTGTTGAGGGACTTCCTGTGGCTCAGCTATGGAGCTCATTAGAAAAGGGAAAAGGACGGGAGTGAGCATGAAATAGAAGCACCCCTTCTCCTTGTTTGCTATTTCAAAGCCTTTAAAAATATTTGCCATTTGTTTTTGTAAATACCATGCTCAAGAACTTTGAGGATTTGTTCAACTTTATCCATATTGAGTGCTGAATGTTTAGTTCAAACTTTTTAACATATAACAAGAGGCATGGCCATTCTTATATATACCAATTCAAGAACATAGTACATTCTTAGGAATCAATTAGAGTGGAGCCAGGTATGGTTGGAAATTTAAGGGCTGGGAGAAGCAAAAACTGTGCACAGAAAGATTGGAAAGATTAGACAATTATCCTGAGTGTGTCTGTTGACTACAAGGTGTGGGGACTCAGGGTGATAGAGTAGGCTTAAATGCAAACAAGGCTGATACCTGATTCTATCATAGGGATTTAGTTAATAAAGTAATAAAGGCTCATTTCCCTTTTTCTTATGTTTTGAAATTCATGGAATCCATTTGTACCATATCCGCCAAATCAATAATGGTTATCTTGGGTATACCAGAACTTATTTTCTTCCATCTCCCCAGGTGATTTTAACATCTGGAACCAATTCTTTTCCCCCTCCACTGCCCACCATCATGCTAAGTAATAACAACTTTGCTTTACTTCTCCTTCATCCTCCGCATGTCTTAGGATGGTATTTATTAAATCTAAGCCCAATGCCACTTAATAATAGCCATGTAGTTTCTGACTAGTGGTGTAAGCTCTTCTTGCCTCAATTTCCTCATGGGAATCTGTACAGTCTTCATGGAAGACATGTGAAGAACGTAATGAATGCAAAAGCAGCAGTAATGTCTTTACAACACAGTGCTGATTATCTCCTATCATACAAACTACAACAGATTTACAAAGGCAAGCCAAGACCCCGCTGCATCATCTCAGAGCTAGCTACTCTTATTTATTGGTAAAGTCTGCACTGAAAAGAGCATCTATCTCTGTGAGGTTGAGAAGACAATGAGGACAGCAGCCTAGGAAGCTTTCATTTCACCTGCTTTTAATATCTGGGAAGCACTGTATTTTAATGTAGAACATCACACCTTTCCTTCTCCTGCCTCTGCCTGGTTGCGGAGTAGTTCTAGCCTCCATCTTTCCCTCTCCCATGTTAAGAAAAAGTTCCAAATTCCGGTTGCTCTGGATTTTGAAAGATCACGGCAGGCTGACTAATTTTGCCCAGATTTTCTGTGAAGGCCCCACGTGTGCTGCAGTTTTGGGTTGCATAATTGATTTAATCTCTGATTTTAGAGAAACGCGCAACTCTTTTTGTGGGACTCTGCATACATTTCTCTAGGGCAAAAAGTGTCCTACTTTTTCTCTCTGGTATCTGTTTAGTGCTAGGCCATTTTTTTCCCATGTAAGACTTTACCCTCCATGAAATAAATGAAATCGCAGTTGGAAAACAGCTTACTGGACAGACTTCTAGCAGCAAGATAAGAGTCACACCAGGCACATTTACTTAACAGTCCCCAGTCCTTTGCTCCCTTTCTTCTTGCTCTCTGTGTCTTTGGGCTCAGAGGATACCTTCATTTCCCAGCTAAGACACTGTGGCATCTAGACAGAGCCAGACCTTGCCTTAGTGTTGTATAGTTGGTTGTTTTTACTCTTTTGTTATTTAGGGTCTACAACCCAGCTCTCAAATAAATACTACAGGAGACTTATGAATGCCTTGCCTTAGCTTGTCTTGTTTTCTTGCTAGCTTTTTTTTTTTTTATCTTAAATAATCCCCTCTACCTTTTGCCTCTGGGCTTTTATCTTTCTCTATTTCTGTATACTTTTCTTTCTTTCTTACTCTGTTATTAGTTGTATAGGTGCATGGCTGGCCCCCAATGTCCTCCTCTCCTCCTCCTTTTTTCTTGCTCCTTGATCCTTCTTCCTAGATTTTTCCTATTTATTCTCTCTGCCTGCCCGCCCTGCCTCTCCTTTCTTCTGCTTGGCTATTGGCTGTTCAACTTTTTATTAAACCAACCAAATATTTTAGATGGGCAAAGTAACACAACTTCACAGAATTAAACAAATGCAACATAAAGGAATGCAACACATCTTTGCATCATTAAAAATAAATGTGCCACCACATAAACAAATGTAACACATCTTAAACAGTATTCTACAACAGTGTTGTAGCATGAACACCTAAGCCATACTTGCCCTTGACTCATGTGCTGTGCAATGATGTGGGATTTCCTTTTGTATGCTGTGATTACCGTTAATGAATAAAGAAACGGCTTTGGACCTATAGCAGGGCAGAACTTAGCTAGGTGGGAAAAACTAAACTGAATGCTGGGGGATAGAAGGACAGAGTCAGAGATAAGCCATGGAGCTGCAGCTGGAGGCAGATGTGCTGAAACTTTGATGATAGGTCACGACCTCGTGGTGATGCACAGATTCATGGAGATGAGTTAAATTAAGAGTTAGCCAATAAGAAGCTAGAGCTAATGGGCCAAGCAGTAATTTAAATAATACAGTTTCTGTGTGATTATTTTAGGGTTAACTGGCTGGGAACCAACAAGCAACCTCCTTACTCCAGTGCAAATTGATTTATTTCTCTGAATCTTGCTATCAACACTTCTAACAGTAATGGCTCATGAGGATGATTTGAGGAGATACGCATAGACCAAACAAACCCCAAACTTACACCAGGTGCATAGAAAGTCCTAACTAATAGGAATGTGGAGTGTTTTTTTTTTTTGCTGCCTGAAAGAAGAATAACCAAAATGACAAATAGATGATTTTAAATTTACCAATTATTCCATACCATATTTAACAATCACATTTTTTGTTGGTTTAAAGCAGAGACTCATTTGATGGCTGATGATTTTCGTGAGCCTGCTTCCATAGAATATATATTTTGGGGAGGACTTTTATACTGCTTATTTCTTCAACAATGGCTTCTGTAAGAATAGCATAGCTTTCCTAGGTCTGTATTCAATGATATCATGTTAGCAAGTCTCTGAACATTCATCTAACTGTAAAGAACATGACTGTTTCCTCAAGAAATTGTTGAAAGCAATTCCCATCTGTATGTCATAGCCTTATATTTTCTTTGTCGCAATGATGCTAAGAGAACTTATGAAAAACAATTTATTACTGGTTTGATAAACCATGATTGTTTGAAGTCTGCTACATACTGTTAGTTGGATAGATTTAGATTCATACCCAAAGCTTTAGGCCTCTTTCTATGTGGATATTTACATCAAAATAAGAATCATGCTTCTTAGATTTGTAGTGAACACTAAATGCTAAAACCATGTGAAGGAAACACTAATTCACACAACCATGGTCACCATATTAGCCAGGATTCACTGTAATAATGGTTTTTAGTACATCACTCCTATAACTCAGTGGTTTATAAAATGAGTATTCATATTAGACTAGGTTGAACCAGACACCAGCCTGCTTGCTGAAGTCAAAAACCTTCTCAGGTTTTTCCGAATGTTTCTTCACTTAAGAATCCAAGTTCTTATAAATGAGGAACTATATAATAGAGAAGAGATGTGGAGAATACTTGGCAAGTATTTACATTACCAACTAACAAAAGCACTTACTACTTTCCATCTGAACATCACTAACCCAGAACAAGTCACAAAACCGGCCTGAATAATAGGAGCCAGTAAAGTGTACTCTGAGTCTATGATGAGAGGTAGCAGATGATTCATGAATGATAACCCAGACTTCTTCAGAGAGGGTTGTAGGAAGTCATGCTTTCTGCTGTCATCTCATTGATGTGACCATTGCCTCTTCCCCATACAAACAGTATTAAGACACTTACTCTGGATTCTTTCTTTGCATTTCAAATTATTTTAGATGATATACTTTGTTTTCTTAACAGGTACTTTAACAAATCCCTTAGAAAAAGAACAAAGACTTCAGATTATCCTCAGAGCCTCAGAAGAAATCTTTTGTGACCATTTTGATGGAATACGTGTTGACCCAGGAACAATTGGTAAGAGTTAAATATAATGTATATTAATAATATGTGTGTCTATGTGTTTGCAAAACAAGAAAGAACAAGACAGAAAGAAAGACAGAGAGGCAAAGGACTTTTATTTCTTAGACAGCTGCTAAATTCTGGAAAGTTTATATTTATTCTTTGACTTTTGAGATGTCCAATGTCCATTTACAGATATCATAACTATGACTCAGAAGTGATGAACTATGTATGTGTGGTGACCAGAAGATCATTCACTGTTGATAGTGACATTGCCATAGTATTATAGCATAAAATCCTAAACTGGTCTACAAAGCCAAAGACCAGACACTCAAATTGGGACATCTTGTACTGACAAGATTCCAAACCAAGGGGTATTACAGGATAAGAGTGTTTTCCAATGGCATTGTGTAGACATTACTTACTATGTAAAAGGGAAACCTCTTGACTTGAAGTTGTTTCCTTACTTTAAGAAAATTCATTCATTTCAAAACTACATCCCCTTTTACTTATTTTTTTCACTTCCCTATAAGAAGAGAATTGAAAAGAGTCAGGTTATGATCATTTACTATGTTTTTGAGCATTGTATTGCTATATAGACTAGATGTATGTGTTACTGTCATGAGCCAGAGTCAGGATTTCATTGGAATTTCCTTTAGATGAACAGCTGTGATGAACGTTCAAAGTCATACACACACACACACACACACACACACACACACACAGCACATGTATGACATTTCTTACCATATTGGAATAAATATTCAGATAGTGTGAGGTTCGTTAACTTACTTCCAAAATGTCTAACAATTGCTTTATAAGATGTTGAAATGCTTTATAATTTCAAATTTTTTTTCTATAAATTCTGTTTATTTTATCTTTTCCATGGCATGGGTAGAAGAATTTTTAACCTTACAGTTGACCAAGAAGAGAGACTATACTAAGGGCACTTGATTTGATCCATTTGTTCTATAACCACATCTGTTGAAATCTTCAGACTGGAGTCCATTCAAATAAGCATGCTGACCCTGGCCCCAGCCCTGTGCTTTAAGCAGTGCCTTTCAAATTTTTCTAATAGCAGTTTAAACAAAGAATACACAGTACACAGAATACTTAGCTTCTTTGGCATCATAAGCAAAAGGCAGGTTTTAATCATTTTAAGTCATTTATTACCTTCTTGAAGCAACTATGAAATGATACAGTGCTATTTTACAGTTAATCTTTGATGATAGAAATAAGCAAGAAATCTGCTTTTCTGGTTAATTGAATATTCAGGGTAATTCAGATTTTAAAGATGTGAATTTTTTTTGTAATAAACATTGTTGTTGGAAATCTCTTTAGCCACCCCAAAATTCTGTCTACCTAGGCACTTAGCATAAACGATGATTTTAGTTTTATGGTTTGATATTTTGTGACATGTAATTATAAAACTCTATCATGAAGAATTGATTTTAGGATGTGCTCTGAAGTAATATTCATTCTGCATCTACTAATTTTTATCTTTTTTATTTTCTAACATATCTTTCTGAATTAGAGTACAGAAGAAATACAGACATTGGCACAGACACTTAATTAAGGTCTCAGTAATTATGATTTTATTGTTTTGGTCCACACTGGAAACAAATCCGATGCACATTGTTAACATTGCAATGGTGTTTACTTTTTTCATTCATGTCTTTTTTTTTTACAAAATATTATGAATATTTAGGTTGTTAAATTAGTTGCTTGCAACAAAATTTTTCCATTTGTACAGGTTATTCACATGATCCATTTGAAAGTAGGGTAAAAAGATTAAAACATCATGTCAAGTGCACATATTTCTAGACATATAACATATATAGACTTACAACATTTATAGCATATAACATAACAAATAACACATTTATTGTCTAAGTGACATAAATAAACATATGGTGACACATGATTATTTTTTGTTCTACTACTGGAAAACATGTTCACATATTTTAGAACACAAGACTATGAGAAATTATACTTAATATGGAAATGGTGATGAAGTAATTTTGAGGAAATCCTCAAACAGCTGAAGGCATACATGCAGGCTGAATCTCCCTGATAAGACTATTACTTGCGAGTCTAAAACAAAACAGCATATCTGTCTGTTCCTGTTTCCCTGGATCATCTTTAGTGAGACAAATTTTTAAATTTGAACACTGAAAACAAAATTGAGGTCCCATCTTCAGGAAATAGAATGAACCTTGCCTGTTGCACAGTCTAGGGTATATCATAAAATATCCAAACTGGTTGTCTTCCATCAGATCAAAGAAGTTTTGACGTCACCTTAAAAGCAGAAGGACATACCACTTTAAATTGAACTGGCTCACCATTAGATGGTGTTTCTCCACTTTTAGATTTTCATTATGTTCTGTAGCTTTAATTTCTCTGTAGGTCTTTGGGTTATATTTGACTTGTTATAATAGAAATATTCTTTTTTAAAGATAAGATGGACATAGTTAGATACGGATTATATGTCACGTATTTTTGTGTATGAACCTTTGAACCATATTTCACTTATCTGCCCTTAATTAAGATGGAAATATTTTCTTAGTGATTTGTTGATTCAATTTTTTAGGAGTTTATGGGAAACTTTCCCTTCACGGTGCTTATGCTAAGAAATCCTGGGTACACCTTGGAGCCGATATTGCACCGGGAAATGAGAGGTAAGAAAAGAATTAGAGATCTTTATTTGTTGTTATTGTTTCATTTAGTTCTCTGGGATGTTTTAGTGTGATATGAAATACTGAGCAACATCATTGAAGGCAGGGTGGCTAGAGAAATTTAACATATAACACAGTAAAAGGACAAAATGAATAAAATGTAGAGGAAGCACACTGTATACTAAGGAGTAGTTTTAGAGAATGCATACTTTTTTCAATAATGTATAGAACTATGGGTTCCTTGAGATAAGACAAAGACTATGAATTGAAAATGCAATAGTGAGGATTGACAAGGTACCATAGAGACACTGACAGAAATAAGGGCAAGGCAAAGCTTATGAAGATGAAGGTTGGATCCATCACTTCTTGAAGTGAACAGGTCATATGAAGAACAAACTGACAGAGATCTTCCAGGACTTTGAAGACGAGATAAATAGATGAAAGTAACAGAAGATGCGATACTCTAAGTGAAACCCAGACAGTGGAAAGCTCCTCCAGGAAACTGTTCTTACTACAAAACAGGCCATCTCCATCAGAAAGAATAACAGAAACTCTCACTGGTTAAAACCGAGAAGAGTAATTTTAATATGGATAACGGATATTAAGTATAATTATTGTAACATTATGTGACTCTGATGGTACAGAAAGAAAATTGATTTAATAATGAAAAACAGGGGTTTGTTAGTATCTAAATTCCAAATAACATGGAGTTCTGATATCCAAGGGTAAGAGAAGGATCCTACAACTCCAGGAGAAAGAGAAATGACCATTTCATTCATATATATGTATATGAAGTACATATGATATATATATATATACTTGTATGTATGTAACTTGCATGTATTTATATATGTAAGTGTATTTCATATATATTGAATGGTGGTGGTACATGCCTTTAATCCCAGAACTCATAAGGCAGAGGTAGTCAGATCTCTGTGAGTTCAAGACCAGCTTGGTCTACGTATTGAGTTCCAGGACAACCAAGGCTATACAGAAAAACCCTATTTTGGAAAAAACCAATCAACCAACCAACCAAACAACTAACAAACAAGCAAACACCCCAAATAATATATATTTGAATATTTACATTCGTTCTATATGATTATTTCTATTAGATACTCTCATTTAAATCTCTCAGTGGAATTATATGAGTGAGGTTATTATCATCATTTTGCTTAACTGGAGTCACAAAAGTTAAAAGTATTCCTTTATAAAGCTAGAAGTTCTGACTATTTCTTGGTTTGTCTAATCCTATAGCTTATGTTCTAAAAATTAGAAATATTCAGAAGGCCTAGTTCAGTCCCATGCAGGTTCTCTAGCTGTCAGTCCAGAGTCCATGGACTCCCATTACCTTAGGTCATCTGTCTCTGTGGTTCCCAATCATGATCTTGATGCTCCCTCTCCCTTGCTCCTATGATCCCTTCTCCCTCTCTTCAGGTGAACTCCAGGAGCTCAGTCCAGTGCTTGGCTCTGGATCACTGCAACTGCTTCCATCAGTTACTGCATGTAGGGTCTGTGATGACAATTAGGGTAGACACTAATCTGATTAGGGGAAAACCAGTTCAGTCACCCTCTCTGCTATTGCTAGAAGTCTTAGCTAAGGCCATTCTTGTGGATTCCTGGGAATTTCCCTAGCACTAGGTTTCTCCCTCTGAATGTAGGTGACAGTTATATGGCTTGATCTGTTGGGGGAGGTGCTGGCAGTTGGACCAGGACTTAACAAGGGTGCTTGAACTGGCTTTTTGGAGTCCATTCCCTATGGTGGGATACCTTGCTCAGCTTTCGTACAGGGGCAGGGGCTTATTCTGAGGAGAGGATGAGGGGTGGAGTGGTGAGAGGAGGAGGGATGGGAGAAAAAGAGGGAGGGGAACTGGTATTTAAAATGAAAAAAAATAAAATAGAAATATTAAAAATAGCATTTCCTAGAATGAGTCTCAAAGAGAATTGTTCTAAGGAAATTGTATGAAAAAGTCTAATTATCATAGTGTATTGGTTTTATGTGTTGTGTGACTGTTTTCTCCAAATTGAAACATCCCCTTCTGGAGGGAGGAGGAGGGTTCATAAGACTTGGGGAGTTTGCAGGCTCAAACTTGTCATTATGGTAAGCAACCAGTGAGGTGGGATCATCGTGAGTTCAAGGTCAGCCTGGATTATGCAGTGAGGTCTAGGCTAGCTCCAGAGCGAGAAACGTCCTACATCGTTATTCAGAAAACTCACAGATCTCAGGCTACTCTTGAGTCTTGCAAGAGTCACACAGCCATTTGCAGGGTTACTTATGAGGAAGTAATTGCTTGGAGAGAAAAAGCCATAGCTGAAGTTACTTGGTTTCCCCAAGACTCTTCCATAACTGAGAATGCTTTCCTTAGTTGTCACCCATGCTGGGAAGGCTTGGCAGTGATACAGCTTCTTCGAGTAACCTCTGATGTCCTTTGTTTCTTACCTACATTCCTGGAAGGGACCACAGTAACATCATCGGTTTATCAAGCCAGATAAGTGCAGAGAGGGGGACAGAGACTGGTCCCTGAGGACAAGATGGCAGAAAAGACAGAGAGAGTGAGAGTGAGAAGAAGGGAGAGAGAAAGAAAAAGAGAAAGAGATGGGAGCAGGGCAGGCCAACCTTTTAAAAGGAAACATAGCAAATGTGCATAAAGAGTACTCTTAGGAGCTGCAGTTGAGGGAGTATCCTGTCAGGACCCTTAGGGCAGGCCATTACAGATGCCGAAATACTAACATCCTCCCTTTTGTTTATTATAAAAAGCTGCCTTAGATGGGGATAGCAGGTGAGGCAGGGATGAGGACGCTGTGTTATCAAGACTGCTTCATGATGAGCTGGTGGTGCTGCAGTCTTTGGGGTACCTGAGAAAGCTGGGGTGTTGTCCATGTCCTGGAGTAGCTGGCTGTTTAACTTCACTGTCCAAGCTCTATGGAACTTTCAGGTGCCACTTGGACCTGGCAAAATACTATTCGAGGTGGTTCCAAGTCAACTCCCTTGAGCTCACAAGAAACATACAGAGTTAAACAGGAGTTAACTAAAAGAAAAGGAAAACTGGTGTGTGGCGAGCAAGACAAAGCTGGCGTCTCCATCTGACACACATGGTGTAGCAAACAAACAGAGAGGGAGAACAGACAAACACAAGCAGGTTTTGGAGCAAAGAAAAAGAAAGTGGAGAATTCTTTCTCTGTTCCCAACTGTATGGTATAAGGAATAGTGAGGTCAGATTTGATTTGAAAGGAATGGTTAGTGGATCTATAAAAGAATCCCAATAGGAACGAGAAGGTGTATGGCAGAGTTCCCAAGGATGAGGCAGAGGAAGATGAAGATCCAAGGCCTGAATATAGTGGCATCCCAGGGAGCCAGGGAGTATAAGAAGACTCAGCGGGCACAAGCTATTTCAGTAAGAACATGTAAGAACAGGGGTCAAGGCTCTGAGCATGAGAAAGACACAGTTCCTGGTACCAGGACTTCGAGAAAAGTCAGAAGGCAAAGAAAGAACTGTGCTTGAGATAGGAAGCCTCAGCTCCAGGGGAATATTCAGAGGTGGATAACCCCACCAGAACCCAATTGCTGGTATTGAATGGAAGGCCAAACCATCAGTGAAGGAGAAAGCAGATTTGTTGCAGGTGGAAGTGAGCAGATCAGAAAGCTAAGGGATAGTTGGGCCAGATCTAACTGCAAAGATGAGTTTAGAAGCCATCAAATCAAGCACTGAATGCAGAAGTTGGAGGTGTAGATGATACCAAAGTTCCCTTGAGTGCGGTAGATAAATGAGACCCAAATGGTCTGTGCTTCCTAGCATCCCAGGAATTCAGAAAGGGTTGATTTTGAGAAAGCACTGGCTGCTTCAGTGTTTCCTCAAACCCAGAACAGGGGCCAAGGCCTCTGAGTCTGAGAAGGCCACAGTTGCCTGGTACCGGAGTTTAAGGAGGTGAAAAGGTGAGAAGCCATCTTTGAGAGACAAGTCCTCGCTTGAGCAAAATGGCCAGAGGTGGAGAAGAGGGGGCTCACCCATGGTGCCAGTGTTAGATGGAAGAGCCCAGTCATCCATTAGCTGCAAAGCTAGGATGTTCTATGTAGACTGTGTTCCAGGGTTGCAGTGTGCTCCAAACTGCTGGCAGGCAGGAGAAAGTACAGGGAGACCCTTTCCTGGTCAGGGGAACCAGTGTTGTAATCTAAAGAACAATGTTGGGAAGAGAAGTTACCCCGTGCAACAAGGCTCACCTAGGAGGTTTAATGGAAGAGGAGAGAGTAGTGGAAGAGAAGGGGCCAGAGAGGGGAGCAGACATCAGTCTCTGGGGACAAGAGTGGTAGAAGAGAAAAAGAGAAAGAAAGGAGAGAGAGAGAGAGAGAGAGAGAGAGAGAGAGAGAGAGAGAGAGAGAAGAGAGAGAAGGTGGGCAGGCTGACCTTTTGAAAGGAAGCATAGCGAATGTGCACAGGGGGTGTTCTTAGTGGCTGCAGCTGAGGACATATCCTGTCAGGAGCCTAATGGCAGGCTAGTACAGATGCTTATATAATGTCTCTCCTCAATAAAAATATCTTTCCTTGCTCTCATCTCGGTCTTTCCTCCATCTCAACTGCCTCTCAAGTTCTTATCCCCTCTCCTCTTGCCCCCTCCTTTTGCTCTTCTACCCTCCCTCCTCCCCCACTTTCACACTTCCATTTTCTTAGGCAATGCCAGGTGGATCTATATGTTTTTCTTAAGATTCACCTTGTTCATTAGCTTCTCTAGGGTCATGAACTATAGGCTCGCTATCCTTAGCTTTATAACTAGTATCCACTTATGAGTGAGTACATACCATGTTCATCTTTCTGGGTACACATGCCCTTTTTCGCATTGACTTCACTTTCTTTT
>NW_004949150.1:1724848-1736104 GCF_000317375.1 Microtus ochrogaster | reverse complement strand
TTTGAACTTAGGATCCAGAGGATGGTGATTGAGGTCCTCCTCTGTCACTCTCCACCTTAAATCAGGTTCCATGAACCAGAGGCTCTAGAATCCATGAAGTCCCAGCAATAATTCTGTTTTAGCTTCTCTTGGAGCTGGATGTCACAGGTGTGCACAAGACAGCTGGCTTATCACCTTGAGTCTGGACTCTGTTATTAATGGCAGAGACATATATCTGACTGCTGCATCTTATTTCCTATAACAGCTATGCTGATTTAAATTTCTACCAGTGGTACACAATGGATCCCTCTTTCTTCTTATCCTTGCATCATGTGTTATCTTGCTCTTTTTTCTAACAGATGTTTTAACAGGTTCAAATTGTTTTGAGTGGCTTATGAATACAGGCTGTCATCTATAAAGAAATTACTCACTGAAGAACAAATAACCATTTATTATGTTACTGTTTCCCCAGGACCCAGATCTTTAATTTGAACACCACCACTGCTAGTATCTGCTCTGTTGGTTCTTTTATCACATTAGTGATGTGCTTTTGAGATATCTTGTGTTTAGAATATCTTTCTTTCCTCTCTTCTAAGCACTGCACGCAAGACTTTGTGTAACAACTCTAGTATTTCAAACTTAGACAATCAAATAAGAATATTAGATATTGTATATCATTGCACACCATCCTACTTATCTCGGGAGATTCAACCATTTTTTTCTTAATTTTGCACTCAATTGCTTAATCAGAACAACCACTAGGACATGATTTTAGGGTTTAAAATTTTAGGGAATCATAAAACATATGATTTTTATTTATTTATTTTTTTTTGTTGAGAAAAGGAAAAAAAAACAAGTTTCCACCTCCTCCCAATGATTTTTATTTTTAAAAATACTAAAAATAATTTAAGACATAACAAGTTGATAAATAGTAATGCTTCCATAGACCCATGGCTTGATATTCTCTAATGGTAACATCTTGTATAGTCATAAAACATTGGTGTGGTTCTTAATGAATGATGGGTAAGCTATTTAAACTTCACTACATTGGGGAGAGGAAATATTTAGTGTAATCTGTAGCATGTAGGAAGAGCACAGCAAAAACATCCAGCTCGTATCTGCTTGTGTCTTTTCTAGAACTTAGAGCATGTTAGCTCAACTGTATATTTTCTAATATCTCAGCATTTCCCCCTCAAGTTAGATTTTAATCAGTTTTTTACATACTATTCAAAATTTGTTATTACCATAATTATGATTATGTATTAGAACATAGAGTCAGTGTCCCTTTTCCCACTTACTAGCAATTAGTGATCCTGTGTACAGCTTCTAAAAGGAATTCTTAGGATCTAGTGAAGCACTGTGTCCTAGCCTCAAATGGACAACTCTTCCATGGAGGTTAAACACTCAACTTTAGAAGGAAGAAAAGTACTCTGTAATGAGAAGGCTTCAACAGTGAGATTCGCTTGTGATTTACTAAATGTATAACTTTGCTAAATTGCCCTCTTGAGTAATAGTTTCTTTTCCTGTAATTATGAGAGTAATAGTGCCTAGCTAATATAATAATTATACAAATCAAATGCATTAATGAATGGGAATTATAGCTCAATTTCTAGCACAAAATCTGACAGGGACGCTTATAGGCAGTCAAACTTCTGTTAGGGAAAGAAAATGAACATTTCTTGATTCATTTTGGATTGGGGCCAATCGAGCCTCTCCCTCCAGTTTCTAAATTTTTGTACTTCTCTAATTTGACCTCATCTTTCTCCTTAAGAACAGTTTTCCCCACGGCTGTAGACTATGTGCATTCACAGAGTCACTGAGTTTTATCTAGCTTCCCAATCTGAGGGGGCATTACTCCCCCTTTGACTAGTTGTTAGACCAGGTTAATCTCATTCATTTTTAGTATAGGGTAATGCTTGGACTAATAAATTACACCATATTCGTGTTTCCATTAATTAGTGACAAATACTATCAAAGAAGAGAAGGCAGGACACCAGTCTGGGGTCTAAAGTTTGGTATATCAGAAGTTTGATGATTAAGGACTTGGTCTTCCTTCGAGAAGACTTCTTGAAGCACAGTAATGCAAGTCAGTATCCTTTAAAATGAATTGTCTGCAGGAGAGGAAGCAGACACATTTGATCAGAGTAGAAGGCTCAGGAAAGGCCACTTGCAAAGGAGGACTTATCTTTTCCCATAAGTTACATTTGGGTTCTCTTGATATTGAGTATCCTGTGGATTTTGACAAATGTATGAAGGTATCAATTTACTTCTCTACAGTGCTCTAAAGCCATCCTAAGCTCCATTTGAGCTGAGGCATGTCTCGGTTATGAGGAACTTTATTGACTATTATGATTGTCTATTATCTGAAGAACTTCATTCAATAACTGTAAATACTTATGAGAAGACTCTCTAGGTGATCTAGATCATGATTAGAAAACCGTGTTACTGTCTATTCTATTACGGGTTGCCTGTGTTGTGGTTTGAACTAACAGTTGTTTTTCTGACCCATCTTCTTGTGCACCTCACCCCTTATCTTGTCTCCGCCCCCCTTCCTTTATCCTCTTCTCCCCATTCCCTTTTCATGGTATTAAACCCTAGACCTTGGATCTGTGTGGCAGACACTGCTACTATGCTACATCCGAAGCTGTTAGCATAGTGTGCTATTCATTAAGTAAGAAAATACATTTCTAAGTAAAAAAATTATAGGTTAATATTTTAAGAGACATTCTTTGTCTTCCATTTTGTGTATGTATTATTTTTACTTTAAAAATGAGGCATATTATTTGATAGTTTCTTTTAAAAATTCAAGACATTAGGAAGAAAGTTCTTGGTAATTCAGTTATGCCAAACATTGAATTTTTAGATGACTATATGGTATTTCCTTGACTTTTGCTTCCATAGTTTTATTATTATTTGAGGGCTTGCAATAATATAACTGAAATGTGTAACTACTGCTTCTCCCCCATTACTCATTAACAGCTAGGGAAGACCCTGGCAAGGTGATGCTATTTAGTCAAAATATCTCTGGACTGGGTCAGGAATCTTACTTCATCTAATCTAGTCTTTGACTCCATTTGATTATATGTAGTAATATGAGCAGTGGGCTGCTTCCCGCCACCCGGCAGCTATCACGGCTAGCTTTACCCGAAATAATTTCTCGGACACTGTATTCTTTTAAGCACTGCTTGGCCCATTTCTATCTAGCCTCTTTTAGGCTAACTCTCACACCTGGACTAGCCCATCTCTAATAATCTGCTGTAGCCCACAAGGTGGCTTACCAGGGAGATTCTAGCCTACGTCCATCCTGGGTCGGAGCTTCATTGCGTGTGCCTCAGAGAGCAGAGATCTCGCCTCTGCCCACAAGAGTGGAGCATCGTGTCTCTCTGAGGCCTCTGCCCCTGAGAGGAGAGCTGTCGAGTCTGACCTCACTTCCTCTTCCTCCCAGCATTCTGTTCTGTTTTCTCCTCCCACCTATGTTTTAACCTATCAGGGCAAGCAGCTTCTTTATTTAATTAACCAATGACCTTCCTCCATCAATTATCCACCCTTGAGTTACTATTTAATCTTCATTGTCAAAGTTTCTTTTTCCTTCCTTTTTTCCTTCCTTTTTTCCTTCCTTTTTTCCTTCCTTTTTTCCTTCCTTCCTTCCTTCCTTCCTTCCTTCCTTCCTTCCTTCTTTTCTTCTCTCCTTCAGTCCTATTCACTAAGAAAAAGCCACACATCCATGACAGGTCACAGAGAAAATGAATTTAATGTGAGTCTAAGGAAATGCATCTACAAAACTCCCACTGACTTATAGAGTTAAAATCACAATGCTTAGAATAGCGCACCAGAGTAATAGACACCCACTATTCCACACAATGCAATTTGGATGGCAGGGTGAGAAAGGAACATCCAACTGCATCACTGATGATACAAAGCTTGAAAAACCAAACAGCTTTTTGAGGTTGCACAGATGGAACTAGAATTCTAACGACTCATAGCAGTATCTGTATGATCAGGACAGTATTAGGATTTTTGTATATATTGCCAGAAAAGAATAATTTACCTTCAGAAGACATGAAAAAGTATCTTTATTACTCAAATTGTTTCATTGTCAAGAAGGGAGTTGGCTCTTATCCCAAACACATGAAGGTATGGTTACTAATCTCCGCCACGTTACTGGGAATACAGGAAAAAACCACCATGCCTGGCTTTGTAAAATGTGGTTTCTGGGGACCAAATTAAGGTCTTCATACTTTCAAAACAAGGACTT
The DNA here is from genome assembly GCF_000317375.1 of Microtus ochrogaster. Lineage (NCBI taxonomy): Eukaryota > Metazoa > Chordata > Mammalia > Rodentia > Cricetidae > Microtus > Microtus ochrogaster. Next base: position 1,731,870 of record NW_004949150.1, on the reverse strand, counting down.
TATTAACCCAGGATTTTCTCCATGCACAGGAGTCAATGTTCAACCAAGCTTTTTTCTTGCGTTTTATTTTGCTTCCCCTTTTAGTTTCCATAGTGAGATTTGCTTATTTTTATTTATTTTGTATGTTTTACTTTTTCTTGGATTACTTTTTGATCGCTGTTGTTTTATTAGTATATCTGACACCTGCTTTCTGAGTTTATAGAATTATAGTAGACGATGAAGTGAATTGGCAACCCCACGACAAAATCGTCCTCAGCTCTTCTTCTTATGAGCCTCATGAGGCAGAGGTCCTCACAGTCAAGGAAGTCAAGGGCCATCACATCAGTATCTATGAACGTCTTAGACACCGACACATTGGTAAGGCTTTGCTTTATTGGTTAAAGGAAATGGGTGGGCCATGAAGGATCGGCTTGACAGCCTGCCCAGCCATAGTGTACTTGTTTAATATTAAGAGTGGAAGGAGGTTTCCTGATTACTGCCCTGCACTTATCTTAGAAACTTTTCTCAATTTTCTTCCCCTCTTTTCCTCCCTTCTTTTCATATCCTCTCTCTTCTCCTTCCCTCTTCTCTCCTCCTTCTTTCCTTGCTTCCTTCTGCCTTTTAATGTTTTTTGTTTGTTTGAGACAGGGTATGTTTAAGTAGTACAAGCTTACTACTCAAACTCATTCTCTTTTGTTAGTGCTCCAGTGCTGAAATTATAAACATACATGCCCCATACCTTTGTACCTGGTTTACTATTTTTTTTATTTTATTTATATCTTGAGACAAGGTCTCATTATATTGTCCTGGCTGTCTTAGAACTTGCTATATGGACCAGGATGGCCTAAAGCTCAAAGAGATCCATCTGCCTCTGCATCCCTGGTGCTGGGATTAAAGCTGTGCACTATCATATTTGACATATTGTTTACTTTCAAAATAATGTTTAGATAAAACAGACATTTAATTGCTCATAATGACAAGTCTAAGAGGAGAGTTGAAGTGTATTTAAAAATCAGATAGTTTTTGACTAAGTCAGAAAAAAAACTCTTTGACACTAAGTATCCAGTTCATTTCATTTCATTGAATCCTGGGTCCCTTGGAATACAATGGATAGTATAAAAAAGTCACTTTACTTTATATAGAAATGTGTTTTTCTTGACACAAAATACATTTTATATATTGTCTAGTAAGATGATCAAGAAAAAAGGAAACAAACAGAAGAAACAAAAAAACTCAGATACCTTCTTGTAAAAACAGGAAGTAAGTTTGTTATAGAAATAATAGTCATCAAAGAAAACTACCCTCCTGTCATGCATGAAAGAAGTTTAACTCAGGAGTGATAATTAATGAAACATGAAAAATAAGCATCAGTGAATTTTTATCAGATCTAAGGGGAGTGTAAATGTTCACCAAGACTGTCTAAAGTCTTTGTACGTTATTGTATCAGGGTTAACATTTCCTCTTCCACTTACTATTGTTGTCGAAGCGGGATTTTTCTATGTTACTTGGGCTGGTCTTGAATTTCTGAGCTCTAGACATTCTCCTGCCTCAGCCTCCAGTTAGCTAGTACTATAGGCATGTTTCACTATGTCCAGCTTGATTTTCTATTTTAACAGCATAGCATGGAAAAGAGACATCTTTATTAACCCTGGGAAACTGGAGTCACCATAAAATGTTAGTGGAAATAGGGAAACAAAGCTCCTCCTTACTTCCTGCTCAAGTAGATGGGCCAGGTTGCTGACAGCAGAAGCTCATCAGGAGAGGAGGTTACTGAGCTTAGCACCATGCCTTCTATGCCCTTCATTCTCTGACATTAATGTTTACTCTCTCCCACTGCCTCATCTGACCTGGCATTCTTTACTCTTATGATGGAAGTGTAGTCAAATGCTACAGCCTCACACTGATGCAAAAAAGGAAGGACCGTGTGGCCTCTACTAACTAGACAAATCTGTGAGCAAGTGGCCTGCCCTAGTACCCAGAGATACTGAGAAGAAATGAATTATTGCTCACACATTCTCTTTGATCCCAAAGAGGGACAAGTGAACAGGTTTTTCATTTCTTGACTGACATCTGTGGAGTGTGCCTGAGGAAAGGCTGGCTTTCATGTTGGGGAGGACTTCTAACAGCAATAGGAAATTTCATTTGTGAGGTACAGTAGGGTCCCCAGCTGGTGGTTTCCAAGGCAGCCAGCTAAAAGTTGTTTGCCTCTGACCCCTGCTTCTCCAGGAAGTGCCCATATCATGGAGGATGGTCAGCGCATTCCATTGGCTGCTGAGGTTGGACTGTTGACTAGGAACATTAAAATTCAACCTGACTCATCCTGTAGAGGGAGACTCCTGGTGGGGTCCTTCCGGAAGTCTAGCAGAGAAGAGTTCTCTGGTAAGTGAAATGAAATTTTCAATCTCGTAGCATTACCGTTTAGCTACTAAGAATTCTGAACCACTCATCTGGGGCTCTCAGAAACTTCATCTGGGAGAATTTTCATTTGTAATGCAAAATGATCGAATTAGGTGGCTTCTTTGTGCTCCAGGAAGCTATGAATTTTCAGCCCTAGTCTTCACTAAATTAGCAGTGTGAAGTTAAATAACATCCTAGAGATGAGCGCATATGTGCCTTTTAACCTCAAGGAAAACACCTTCGGCAGATGGGAATTTCCCTCTGCTTTGAAATGACAGATGACTTCATGACTGTTTGAATTTTGTCACTTTCCTAATTTTCTCTTACATTTTCCCAGTAGTATGTAATATCTAGTGTTAGACATGAGTCATGCTACAAACAAGTGGCTGCAATTTCAATACGAATAATTTCCACATCTTAAAAGTGTTTTAAAGATCAGTTCAGTCATTTTAAAAGATCAATGAAATCTTTTACTTTGAAATTTCTGCTTCACCTCTTTTAGAATCTTGCAAAATTGATGCCCTTATTTATTAAATGTTCTGGCTATAGTCTTGCAAATCTCTTCCTGATCAAATAGTTTGATAGATGTTGTCAGGATTGCTCCATCTTTGGAAACCACTGTATGTCTGTCCATCATGATCTGAACTTATTTATAAAAATACTTCCTTTGATTCTTAGGAATTTACTCGGTTATTTCTTGGAGCACACATCCACTGCAGATTAATTCTATTTTCTTTTACCTAAAAATGTAGATTTTCTTCTACTATTCCCTAAAGGATATTTGTTTGTTTGTTCTTTCTTTTTAAAAATCTTTGTTATTAGAAAATGTCTGGATAAATCTAAAAATGATTCTTCTATGCTATGGTTTCTATAATTAAAGGAAATAATTTATTTTTTCTATGAGATTTTTCTTCTACAAGATAAAATGAGGATGCAAGGCAAGTGATGAGCACAATATAATAAAGGAGAGGAGACAGAAGAAAGTTCCCACACAGCTAAAAATCTCCTCTCTTTTGTGGGGGCTGATATTTCTACTCTAAGATGGAAGTTATAGGTGTCTATTATTCATTTGTACACCTCTTAAACATAATCACAGATGGTTCTTTGTGCAATTAAAATAGAAACACTAAACTGTGTAGGGTAGTATCTGGGAAGTGTTCAGCCAAAAGTGGTAGATCAATATCACCCCCTGTCTTAGTTATGGTTCCTATTGCTGTGAAGAGACACCATGACCACGGCAGTTCTTAAATAGGAAAACATGTAATTGTGGTGGTTTGCTTACATTTCAGAGGTTCAGTCCATTATCATCATGATGAAACATGGTAGCAAGCAGGCAGACATGGTGCTGGAAAGGTAGCTGAGAGTTCTATATCTTTCAGGCAACAGGAAGTGAACTGTCTCACCAGGCGTGGCTTGAGCATATATGAGACCTCAAAGTCTGCCTCCACAGTAACACACTTCTTCCAACAAGACCACACCTACTCCAATAAGATCACACTTCCCATTAGTGCCACTATCTTTGGGGGGGGTTGTTTTCTTTCAAGCCACCACAACCCTCATCACTCCAATATTCAGGGACAGAGAAAGGAGTAGAAAAACTAAAAGGGTTAGAGGTTGAGGAAAATTAGATCAAAACCATATCTTTAAGGCATGATAAGACCACCATACTCAATAATTCCCAGAAGCTGTAGTTGCCTGTGTAAAACATATACAAGATCAAGCCAGTCACTATTACTGTATGAACCTCTTCTCCCAAACTGAACAGCCATTGACAAATGATGGCTTCTTGGTAAGAGAGAGTCTCTTGTCTTTAATGGTGTGCCTAGTAGGTTGAGTACATTCCAGTGTAAGTTCCCTTACCCAGGACTTTATGAGTAGCACTAATTTGACTAACTGGGTTCAAATTACATTGTACGTATTTATGAAATTCTCAAAGACTTAATACAACAATATCTATGTTTTTAAAGAGAAGAAAGTAATTTTGTACTTATGTATAATAAACATTCAGAGATGGCTTGGAAAGAACTCTTCTAACCTAGTATAATCAGCATGGGATGATTCTTGGAATCATCCATTTATTATTTTTGGAATATTTTTATTTTAAATCAGAAGTTTATAATAGTGAGTAGAAAAAACACTTTTCATAAGCTCTGTCTCTCTGTGTTCTTACTAGAGGTGAGTGTGCTCACTAGGAGGAAAATTACCAGCATTTGGTGGTATTTATTGGGGGATTTTCTGAAACTCAATGGATAGTTGCCAAATGCACAGGGCAAGCAACATATAAAAAAGAAATGTCTGGCTCGAGGTAACATGGGGTTTAAGTTGGACAATCTTGCTCTAGAAGACAGAGACAAAATCTGGAGTGTGGTCTTGTAGAAATGATTGTAGTTGGGACATCAGGAAGGAAGAGCATCATAGAAACCAAGCTAATGAAAACCAGTTCACCATAATAGGTCAGAAAGACAAATCTTACAGTTGAGGGCAAAGCCTGAGGGAATCCTACATCTCTGTAGTTGCTAACCTATAGCTTTTACCACCGAGAGGGAGAGAGAGAGAGAGAGAGAGAGAGAGAGAGAGAGAGAGAGAGATCATATGAAATGCTTCTCAGGACTGAACAGTTCTGGATTTTCCATAGTGGAAATTTTTTCCTGTTAATGATCCATTTCTTGTAGTAATATGAGTGGTGGGGCTGCTCCCCAGCACCCCAGCCGCCTGCCCGGCTAGCTTATGCCCGAAATAACAACACACAAACTGTATTCATTTAAACACTGCTTGACTCTTTAGCTTTAGCCCTTTTCTTGGCTAACTCTCGCTCCTGGACTAACCCATTTCCAATCATGTGTGTCGCACCCCAAGGTGCGTTTACCAGGAAGATTCTAGCCTACGTCCATCCTGGGTCGGAGCTTCATCGTGTGTGCCTCAGAGAGCAGAGCTCTCGCCTCTGCCTGCAAGAGTGGAGCATCTCGTCTCTCCGAGGCGTCTGCCCCTGAGAGGAGAGCTGTTGAGTCTCTGAGCTCACTTCCTCTTCCTCTCAGCGTTCTGCTCCTCCCACCCATGTTCTAACCTATCAGGGCAAGCAGCTTCTTTATTTAATCAACCAATGACCTTCCTCCATCAATTTCTGTCCAGTATACAGTTCAGGTTCTCATACTACATTAAGAAAGAATCCTTGCTTTTTAAAACAACCCATGTCATTGCAGACGAGGGGTGGGGGAAAGAGTGTAATAGCCAGTGGACCCAAAAGTTTGCTGTGAGACTGTCTAAACATGAGCGGAATAAGGATGACAATAAAAAAAAAAAACATGCCACGGTAAAGCAAGGGAGGACCATGGCACCTGCACAACGAACGGCAGACAATTATGAAATTCTAAAAGCTGGAGAAACAGCCTCCCTTAGGGAAGAGCAAACCAACTGGTTCTCCAATATAATGGCCAGTCTTGGGAATGTACAAATGGGTAATAATATATAGACTGAGAAGGTTATATTTAGGAAAAAAGATTGCATGGGAATATGAAAGAGAGAAAGGAGGGGATCTGTACATGCAAACAAAACAATGCCGAGCAGTGTAAAACTGTGAATCACAAACATATTGAAATAAGATATTGAAATATTGCTCACAGGATATGCTAATGAGAGCATAAAATTGCCATGCATAATAAGAAACAGGCTGTTAACATGCGAACTTGTATTTCCATTTGGTGTTGTTCATTTCAAAGTTCTATGAATAGGACAGGTACAGCATACCTTCCAGTTGTGTGCTATTGGCAAAGAATATCAAGAGACATCTAGCATTTTAATGTTTCGTACTAAAGTCCTTTCCTTGGGAAGATGTGAACAACATCTACCCCTCTCCTCTTTCATCACAAAATAAACTGAAATGTGACTGCACCAAAGTTCACTCGGGGGCTCTTGTGAGTTTATTAGGCTTACTTGTAGAAAAATATGCAAGGGCTCTGGGCAGGAGTATGGGTGGCCAGCAAGGATGATTGTTTTTCCATGTCTATAGATATAATACCTCTGCCATCCCCTCTCCCAATATCCTCTAGCTCCTTCCCAAAGACCATATGCAATTAGGTATGATTGCATACAACTTGTGAGCAGGGGTGGCTGGATTCCCAGGTAAGGTCCTATGACTCTCTCTAATTTCCTCTATGAAGGAAAGTAAATAGTCAACAGACCTAGTGGTGATGATCTTTTGTGAGTGGGGCCAGCAGAACTGCTGAAGATGGCAGAAGTTTGGCTCACAGGTTACTATTATACAACAACATTTAACACTATTTCTATACCATCTACCAAAAGCTTCTCGGTCATTGCCAACCAGGAGGATTAATTATTGAAGTTCTTTTACCAGTTATAGGAAATGCACATAGTTTTTCACTGTCCCCTTCTTACAGGGACAGACTTCTTTACAGCAACTGATTTGCAAGGCTTTAAATTTCCTATCTCTGAAATGGAAGTGGAGAACTGAAAGTGTTAAGGCTGGTCTATCTTTGAGCTTGAAGTAAAAGTACTGAAACATAGTAACATTGACATTTCACATGCCTAGTTTCCTCTAGGTTTATTGAAGAAGTAACTTCATGGTTTATCTTGGGTATTGCCTCAAAAACCAAACTGAACCAAACCATCTTAAATCCCAGCAACAACAA
>NW_004949150.1:1714900-1724734 GCF_000317375.1 Microtus ochrogaster | reverse complement strand
AGAGAGAGAGAGAGAGAGAGAGAGAGAGAGAGAGAGAGAGAGAGAGACCAAGTTGTCAAGCTGTAGCCTTCCAAGAAACAGATATGTGACTCTTGACTGATATACAGTTATTGTCTGGTTATCTGACTTTGTGTGAAGATGTTCCATTTATAGTGTTGAACCTTTTACTCTTGCATGTGTGTATTTGCAATGTGGTTCATAACATTTAGTCATATGTTCAGGTTGAAATCTTAGTTTGTCAACTATTTTCTTTCTCAGTTTTCTTATCAACAAAATGGGAATAATAATAGGACTCAACTCGTAGGATCTTTGTGATAAAATTGTGCTCTGTGTGTGTGTATGTATGTATGTGTGTGTGTGCATGTGTACATTACGGAAGAGCTTGACATACAATCAGTGTTATATGGGAATTAGATGTTACGGTTATTTTATTTCATTATTAATTTATAACCTATAATCATATAGTATGTATTTTATGTATTTTTACCAAGAGCGTTTACACTGTTATTGATACCCAAATTTAAAAACAATGTATAGGCTGAATTCTGTATGATTTTAACTATATCTTTTTAAGGCAGCACAGGTAGACATGTAGTGTCCAACTGGAATCCTAACACTTTGGAGAGAGAGGCAAGAGGGTTGTGATGTTGAAGTCATCTAGGGCTACATAGTGAGTTTCAGCCCTTCCTGGGTTTCATAGTCAAACTCTGTCTCTAAAAAAAATAAAAACAAGCTAGGCATGGTTGCTCAAGCCTATGACCTAAGATACCCTGGAAGCTTAGGCGGGAAAATCACAAATTACAGACCTGTGTGACAAATTAATGAGACTCTACTAAAAAAAATAGGCTATGTTAGAGGTATAGCTAGTAGTAGAATAATAGCCTAGTAGGGTCAGGGCTGTAGGTTCAAGCATCAGTATAGCAAAACAATGCACAAAAATGACAACATTCAAAAAGCTTGAAGTCTTCAGTGAAACAATGTAAGTATTCATTTTCATCAAAAATGTACAAAATGTCATTGTCATAAAAATAAAGTGGAAAATATAGTATAGTTAAGATTAAAATATAGAAAGGTTTTCATGGAGGTCATTTCTTTATATTTACTCCTGGGAATTGATTGTAAGATCTTACACATGCTGGGCCAGTGCCCTTGATCCAGTCAATGCAGAGGATATGGAAACCAGTTGTGTACCTCCCCAAGGCCATTCCCTCCCTTATTTCTCCAATTTTTACTTCTTGTATCAGAGTCCAGACTGCACATGGCTGTTTGTAGACAAGAATGTGTTATTTCCACTGATTAATGGTTGTTAGTGAGAATTTATGGTGTGATATATAGTTCGAGTGTAAAAATAATGATTACATTTTACTTAAATATCTGCATATTTTGATGCCCCCAAAATAACCTCCTTTGATATTTTGTGGGACATAAGAAAGGACTTGACTTGAATATGCACATTTTCTTTGCAGGTGTTCTTCAACTTCTAAATGTAGAAATTCAAAACTTGGGGTCACCATTGTATGCATCCATTGAGTTCACTGGTGTGTCAGCAGGATCCTGGGTGGTATCTTCTACCGTACATCAAAGCTGCGGCATGGGCATCTATGCATCTACTAGTCATGGGATGGTTTTAAATGACAATGTAGTGTTTGGTACCAATGGCCATGGCATTGATCTGGAAGGTCTGAACCATTCTCTCACTAATAACCTTGTCATCTTAACAATGCAGTCAACAAGGTCATTTCCTTGGGTGGCAGGAATCAAAGTGAACTATGCAAAAGATGTCATTCTCCGTGGCAATGTAGTAGCAGGATCAGAAAGAATTGGCGTTCACATATGTGGCCATAGCTGCTCTTCTGAAATGCTTTGGTCTGACAATGTGGTCCATTCAAGCCTCCATGGCGTTCACCTCTATAAGAGACATGAACCCAACAACTGTACTGGTGTCTCTGGATTTCTGGCCTTTAAGAACTTTGACTATGGTGCCATGATACAGACGGAGAATAGTTTGGTCCTGCAGAACATCACTCTGGTAGACAATACTATTGGTCTTTTGGCGGTTGCATCTGTATCTTCAGCTCCTCCGAGCTCCATTATTGATGTGCAGATTGTGCTTAGGAATTCAGTCATTGTGGCCACTAGCTCCTCTTTTGACTGCATTCAAGACAGAAAGACACCTCAGTCAGCTAACTGGACATCAACAGACAGAGCACCTTCCAATGCCAGAGGGGGCCGGATTGGCATCCTGTGGCCAGTTTTCACCTCAGAACCAAATCAATGGCCTCAGGAGCCGTGGCACAGAGTGAGAAGTGGCCATTTAATCTCCGGAATCATGAAGCTTCAAGGTAGGATTCTGGAGTTTGTCCTAAAATTGTGGCTTTGCACATGCAAGCACACAACTTTCAGGAGCATTCAAAAATCATATGGCAAGAAGGTCCAGTGTGCTCTAATGCTCACTTATCTAGCTGACATCAGAATGTTGATGAGCCACATCTGTATATTAAAGGCAGTGAGTGAGTCCTTACAGAAGTTACTGCTTTCTTCTTGCTGGAGAGACTTCATTGTAACTGTCTAACTCAAAGATAAGTCTTGGATAGAAGTCATTTTCCCTATTGTCCACTAAAGTAACTGAGACACAAAAGGTGTACCTCAGCTTTGTAGGTGTCTACTATGAAGATGGCTAGGTTTAAAGTCAGCATTTGAATACATGGGCAGTTTGTCTTCTACCAGAAAGTTTGGGTAATTTTGTACTTATTCCTCATCTATTTAGTCTTATCTGGTAGTCTGTTTGAATATTACATAAAATAGATTTTCATCAATGTTTTCATTTAACTTTTCCTAAGGATTGTAATATGTTTGAATTATTGTTTCTAGAGGCATTTTTATTATTTTATGTGTATGAGTGCTTTGCCATATATACATAGATCTGTGCAGCACATACATGAAGTACCCACAGGGGCTAGAAAGTGGGTGTTAGACCCCAAAACTGATGTTAACGAAGACTGTGAGCCTCAATGTAGTTGCTAGGGATTGAACCTGTACCTTTGGAAGAACAGTCAGTGCCCTAGCCACTAAGCCAGCTTTCTAGCCTGGAATTGCTCTCTTTTTTTTTTTTTCACATAGTGTTCATTAGGGCCCAGATATTTTGTTTATAAGATTCAACTAAACTTCCTGGGGTTTAAATTAAATTGATTCCTACAATATACATTATGAAAAGAATATGTAGTGTAGTATCTGTTTGTGGTTGGTGGTGCACATGATATAATCTTGTGGTATGCTGTTTAATATTTCAGATGTCACATTTTCTAGTTTTGTAAAGAGTTGCTATAGTGGAGACCTAGATATCTGCATCCTGCCTAATGAATACAGCACTGGAATCATGTACCCAATAACAGCAGAGAGGACCAGGATGCTCAGGATGAAGGACAAAAACAAGTTCTACTTTCCGCCATCACAGCCCAGGTACCACTTTCAGTACTGACAAGATATTATAATTTGAGACAGTTCTCAACTTTTTAAATCCATAAGACATTAAACATTATAACACCATCACACAAATTGAAATTAATCCCTGTAAAAAAGGCTGGTGCCTTGGTTTAGTGGCCCCAATGTTTTACCCATCACCCGGTATTCTTGTCCTTTCGTATATGACTTTAAGAATTTTGCTCACAAACAACAAATGGTAGTTACTGATTTCTCCCTTCTTGAGTCTGTTTATTAAAGAAGTGATTTTGTGACAGTTTTATTGCTATTTTTATTGTTTTTTCTTATGGATATTTTCAAAACAGCTGATTCTAAACAACCCCATTCTCTCCTCTATCATGGAGCACAAAGTTTACAGTTTCAGATGGGGGCTCAGGGAGACTTTGATCAGGATGAGGTTATGGAAGGACATTTCACATATTGCTAGGAACTCTGAAGATAAACCATGAGCCATAGGCCAGGTGTAACACTTATGGTCTCGAATATGACCCGAGAGCTTTATTCAAGGATCTGAAAGTTAAAAAAAAAAGATGGGTTATGCTTTCTCACATTGGAAAAAATATTCTGCTTTAGGGATAAAAGGGATAGGCTAAATAAACGCCACATATGAAAAGTTCATGTGTTTGACCTAAATAGTTTCCTTTTTAATGTCCATCCCTGAGCCTTTGTAGTAACTCAGTACAGTTAGTCACACAATTTCTGCTGTGTTATTACTTGTTAATTGTGTCTTACTAGTGGGAATGAAAGCTATACCCGTTGGTCCATTTGTGCCTATACCAAATGCCATAAGGTAGATATTTATTATAATGACCAAATATTTATTTCTGATAGTTTTGGAGTGGGGGAGTACAAAAATCAAAATGTCTCATGACATTTTGTCCAGGACATGATGTTCAGGGAGGGCTACTATACAGGTCAACCATACTAGGTGAAGGATAAAGCCTCATGTGGCAGGATAGGAAGATGGGTACTCCCTTGACTGGCTAAAAGAACAGCACTGCCAATGAGCTTTTATTTTGCTGCCTATCATGAGATGAGAGAGTTGCTTTTTCCCTTTTTCCACAGAAAAGACTTAGAGGAAACCGTTTGCTATGAATCAGACTGGGAAAGTCCAAGAAAATACCTCTTCATAGATCTGGATGGGAGAACTCTGGGTCTGCCCCCACCAGTTTCTGTGTTTCCAAAGACAGAGGCAGAATGGACTGGATCGTTCTTCAACACAGGTTGGTTATGTCTGACCATGATGCCTATGGCAAAGGCAGCAGGCATGTAAAAGAACTAGAGGCCCCTGTTGTCCCTTGAAAACAGGAACCAAAGTCTAGGATTGGAGTCTGTACTGATGTACTACCAAATCCATATTTAGGAGGGATACTCAGTCATTATGAGATACTATGACATCACCACTGGGACTTGTATGAATGCCTGTGTACATGTCAAATCTACATATTGTCATCACTCAGCCCTGAGCACAAGTTAGAGAATAATCCTCATTCACCCCTTAGCCATGAGTAGCATTCACGTCACCTTGAGCTAACCCAGTGACCCATGAATCCATTTTTCTTTTCTGTGAAGACCAGAAAGGTCATTCTGTAGAGAATGGTGAAGGGGAGCACCATGAGATTCATCTCCCTGTTCTCCAAATGTCTCCTAAACTGTGTTGTGCTCAGAACTTCTGCTCTCTACTTTCTTTCCTTGCTCATACAACCACAATGCCACTGCATACTGATTTTTGTAGTTGGGTCCTGGAGAGATTTCTTCTTCTTTCAGCAGGGACATGATTTTCCATTTGAACTGAGTTTGCACATGCTGCATGAAAACTTGAAAAATGTTTCTATTTTCCCTGTGCTTATTTTTTTATATTCTTTTTCTGGTCTCCCTTCTCTTTATTTTTTTTATCAATTTCATTTGTTCTTTTATAATTCTTACATTTACATAGTACATTCTAAATAGTCTCTCCTTGACTCTTGTTACTTTCTTCCCACTGCCATTATCTCCTTCTTCCTTGCTGTTTTAAGTTCTGAGTGTACGACTCACCCAGGTCTAAGTGCTCAGACAATTTTCTTCATTCTAAGAGGATCAAGATGCTACCTATGACTTATGATTTCTATTACTAACTCAGATCTGATCTTGAAATTTGGTCAAAAATACCCAACTGACTCTGTTAAGAAAGACAGGCACCTCGGATTCACATGCCCACTATTAAATTCCAGTTCCTGCCCCAGTCTATACCTATTATCCTGGTTTTTTTGCCTTCATTAGTTGAATGTGAAAACATAGAACATACTCTTTGTCCCTTTTCCTAACCCAGCCTCTCACATTCCTCATCTTCCTTATCTGCAGCCTCTGCACACAGAGTAGACAGGATCATCTCTTGCCTGGAGGCAGAACATCCTCCCTGTTGATGTTTTCCCTCCTCAACTTCTGCATTCTGCATCCTCTTCACCTAGTAGCCAAGACCACCATTTAAGTTTTCCAATGACTTTTTTACTCACTCTTCTGAGTCCAAACCATAAGTTTATCAGACTTGCATATTTGGATCCTGGATGCTTTTTCCTACCTTCTTTGATCCTCACTTATCTTAATTATTGTAATCTTATGTTTCCTTTAGCACAGGGCCCTTGTATAAACTATTTCTTCTGCCTAAATATCTTATTAGTAGTTCTGTTAGGGATGCAGTTAGTGCCCCTGACTGTCCTTAGGGAAGCCAGCCCTGATCCCTCATCTTACAATCATACGTACGTGTGAGCTCGTGTTGTCATTGATAGAGTGCTTGCTTCCCACGCAAGAGTCCCTGATTTTAATTCCAAGGCCAAGTATGGACCGTAAACCACACGTTGTGCACACCAGTAAGTGAAAACTCCAAGGTCATCCTTGTAGTATGTTCAAGGCTACCTTGAGCTTTGTCTTAAAAGCAAGCAACAAAACAAAACAATGTTTTTATTATTTTCTAAAGTCAGTGAACCTGCTTTATTGTTTTTAGATGTGCAACACCTCGCATTGTACTATAAATATAACTACTTAGTTGTTTATTTGCCATTTGAACTTTTAGAACACAAACTCCATGAGGGCTGGGATTCTGGATTGCTCCCTGATGTGTATTTGGGAGGATACTCAACAAATATTGTTTGACTGACTCCATCAGTGGATGCTTTATGGATTCTTAGAATATTATGGGAGGAGTGAGAGTTTGAGCAAAGATGATTGGGATACCCACTGAAACAGCTCACTTGAATTAATGCGAGCTCACCAACTATGGCTGGAAAGGGAAGGAAGCAGCATAGGACCAAACTAGACCTTCTGAATGTGGGTGACAGTTGTATGCCTGGGACAGACTGTGGGGTCACTGGCAATGGGACCAGGATTTATCCCTACCACTTGTACTGGCTTTTTGGACCCATTCTCTTTTGAGGGATACCTTTATCAGCCTAGATATGGTAGAGAGGGCCTTGGTCCTTCCTCAAAGCAATGTACTTTACCCACTCTGAGGAGTGGATGGGGTGATGGGTAGTATGCAGGGGAAAGTGGAGGGGATGGGAGGAGGTAAGGGAGTGGGAACTGGGATTGGTACGCAAAATGAAAAAAGATAGTTTTTAATAAAATAAAAATTAAAAAAATATTAATGAGTTTTTCTAAAGTTTTCAAGTGTATCAAGTTATTGATTTAATAATATATGATACACACACACATACACACACACACACACACACACACACACACACACACATATATATATATATATATTTATATATCAAGGCCTTTGCTGTTTGTTTTTGTTTGTACTTTCTATAGAGATAGGATTTTGTTTTGTACCCAGGCTAGTCTGGAATTTACTGTAGTGCAATATGACTTCATTCTTGCTGTGTATCTCATGTTTACCTTTAGCTTCCAATCCTCCTGTCTCAGTCTCCCTGTCCTGGTATATGCATACATCAGTACAAAAACAGGTATATATTTATTTGTTTATGACTTTTTCCCATTGAGTTTTTGGTGAAGTTTAGCATTTGGCCTTTGAAATTATTTCTCCAGATGATTGTTTAAATTATCATAAAATTTCATATTTAAAAATATATTTTATACTCATCTTACATTTTTCCATATGCTAAAGTCTTAGCATTGTAATTGAATGACAATATATGGGGTCTGTAGTACAGATTTAAAATCATGTATATGCTGAGTGCATATAAAAGCTGCAAAAATATTTACTATGATATGTTGTCCACATATGTCAACCACAGGCTTCATGTTTAAATTCTAAAAATATTCATTTGACAAGCTTTTAGGATGTTGCTTACCACGTGACGTAATACATTATTGAAGTATAAATATGTTCTTGCTACTGGATACATATAAAAGCTGAGGAAGCTGGGCGGTGGTGGCGCACGCCTTTAATCCCAGCACTTGGATGGCAGAGGCGGCGGTTCTCTTTGATTTCGAGACCAGCCTGGTCTACAGAGCTAGTTCCAGGACAGGCTCCAAAACCACAGAGAAACCCTGTCTCGAAAAACCAAAAAAAAAAAAAAAAAAAAAAAACCAAAAAAAAAAAAATAAAAGCTGAGGAAGTTTTCACTTTGACATTGTTTACAACTACTTAATCCATTTCTTTCATCGTGGAATGAAATCCATACTGTGTGAATGTGTGTGTGTGTGTGTGTGTAAGACAAAAGTGAGAATTGAGATATTATCAGTAAAAATAAAAATAAAAGGAAAGTGTGTGCTTTGTGGTCAATTGTCACCTTGATAAAATCTAGAATGGTGTCAATTGTCACCTTGATAGGATCTAGAATTATCGTAGGACAGGCCTCCGAGAATGCCTGTTAGGGAATATCATGATTACGTTTATTGATGTGAGGAGACACATCTTACCTGTGGATGCTGCTCTTCTCTGGACAGAGGATCTGGGGACACCATAAAGCGAAAGAAAACACACTGAGCAGGTAAGCAATAATAGGCGTTCATTTCTCTTTGCCTCCTAACTGTCGATGCATTGTGACCACCTGCTTCAAGCTCCTCCTTGCTGATTTCCACGACAGGATGTGCTATACCTCCAACTGTGATCTCAAGTAAACCTTTGTCCCTTATTTTTCTTCTATCAAAGGGGTCTTACTTACAACAAGAAAAGCAACTAAGGTAGATATATAGATCAAATTACATCTACGCCTAGATTCACTCAAAGTTTTCTATAATAATATTTTCTATTGGTTTAAAAAAAACTTATACCACTACTACAGACATCTATATCATGGCAAAAACATTCTCTACTTTAAGACACACCTATGGATAATTTTGGACTTTTTATGGACTTGAATTTTGGTCAAACTTGCATTTCTTTTTGACTAAAAAGATGGGTGGTGGTCCACAGTGCTAGATAAAAGTTGAAATTTATCCTAATATAAAAGGTAAAGGCTTGAACATAGTGTCTAATTTTGTGTTGAATCAGAAATACATCTGAGACAAAGCTTAGACTCAAGTAGTCTAGGCATCAAACTGACAAAAAAAAAACACCAGTAGGGAAGTGAGATTAGAGAGAAATAATGTCAGTAATGATGGGCTGTCAAACTGTCAGCACTGTGGAATTTGGAGCATGATTCTAATGGGACTCTTGGAGACCATAAACCCAAATGACCACAACAATGCCCGAGGAGCTAATGTAAATATGTTTTATCCCTGCACACCCTTAGACTGAGAGATGAAAAGGAAGGGTACCTTTCCAGCCTGTTGACTTTCCCAGAAGACAGCTTGTATGTGCTCTTTCATATGGTCAGATATATTTCTCATGTGGATGGCATGGGTCTTGTTAGTAGTGCTCTTTGGCTGGAGAAAAGAATGGCCGACCATATGTTGCATCATTGTAAGCACTCTTACCAGTCATCACTACGATGTCAATCAAATGCCTCATGCTTAAATTATAACATTCTTTTGATGAGCTTTTAGGAGATTGCTTACCATGTAGTGTAATACATTATTCAGATCTAAATATCATCTTGCTACTAGTGGCTGCGCTGTTCTGTTTGATTTTGCTCAGCTTATTGCCCTGTGTGAAACATGATCCAATGGTATACAACAAACATTACCTCATTTGCTATCAGTGTGAAAGTGCGTCTGTATGAATGACTGAGAGCATACGCAGAGATTTATAAAACCAACTGACTCCTCATGCAAAAGCTGCCTAGCATGCTCAGTGAAGTTGTTATAGGTGCGAAGATTCTCACAGTGAAATCTGGTGTCTACTGATCTCAAAACACAGTCAGAGTCCCTTTGCAAAGAAGACAACACAGTAAATGGTGCCTTGACTTCAAAAATATTCTTCCATAATGCAAGACCTTTGTATTTTAAAAATAATTGTTTTTAAAACTA
>NW_004949150.1:1709900-1712400 GCF_000317375.1 Microtus ochrogaster | reverse complement strand
GGGGGGGGCAGAGAGAGGTAAAGATACTGAGAGAGAGTCAGAGATGGGGAAGTGAAGGAGTGAGGGCTGGTTAGAGGCAGAGGCATAGGGGATGCTAAGAAACTAAACATTTACAAGGATTTTGTCGCTAAATTTAAATATTATGGCTGTATACTATATAATTCTATTCGCTTAACAAACTGTTAAGAAGACAATGGCCTTTAGTATATAGTTTTAATTTTTCTTTAATAATAAAGAATTAGTCTACGTGTTGTAGCTCAATCAGGAAATCTTAGTATTTGAGAGATTGAGGCAGCAGAATTACCCTACATTCGAGGCTAGCCAGACAGCAGAGTTAGACATTGACTCTCACTGCCAAATACAAGAGATGTAGACATACTTGCCTGGACACAAATCAGAAAGATAAAAGAACATTAGAAAGATACAGAAGTGTTTATAGCTAAAGTTTTTTTTTTAATAAA
Organism: Microtus ochrogaster; assembly: GCF_000317375.1. Lineage (NCBI taxonomy): Eukaryota > Metazoa > Chordata > Mammalia > Rodentia > Cricetidae > Microtus > Microtus ochrogaster. The sequence goes on along the minus strand of NW_004949150.1, from coordinate 1,711,939 downwards.
ATAAGTTGTTAGACCTTTAATATGTATCATCTTATTGTGTTGAATGAATGACCTCAAAAATACCATCTTCATAATGCATCAGTGGGTGAAAATGGGTTTGTTATTATTTATTCTACATTGAGTCATTATATTTAAAGCTCATTTCATAATAAGCTTTTCCCAGACTTCTTTGACATTACTCCTAGCAAATCACCGTGGTCTGACCAAGATATCTGACCAAATCCACCTTCAGGGAAAAGTTGATTCCTCGTTCTTTACTGTGAGTAGCTAAGAAACATTTTTCAAATTTTGTTACTTCTGGGAGACTGCCCAAGAAAGAAAGTTATAAACCATTCTGAAGACCTTAAAAATGACTTGCCTTGAATCAAAAATAAAATACGGCATTGATAAAAAAGAAAATAAAGTTGGCATTTGACTGCCAGTTCCCACATTGATGAAGTGTTTTCCGAGTGACTGATGGGAGAACCACAGAAGCTGCATTTGTTCCCGGCTTCCCAGGCAGAGGGTGGCCAGCACACCCCTTTCTTTGTTGCTAGATCATGAAATGTGTCTTTCTTTAAGCTTTCTAGGCCCCTTGTTCTTCCCATTTGTTCCGGGAGTGACAGCAAGACGGTATTATAAAATGAGAGAGTGGAGAGGAGAAACGGTTGTTAGAAGATTTGTCTGCCAATATCTGTGCTTGCCGAGGTCTTTTTCTTCTAGCTAGAGGGGGAAATGCTATTCTCTTTTCCCAGGCAATTATAGGCCCCAAAGATTGAAACTTGCTATATAGCTCTTTAATCTCAGCAGATATTTATGGTTAAACATTAGACTTTTAGGATTCCAGATGTCAGGGTATTAAAATATAAAGACACAATGGAGTCTCAGAAAATATTAGACTGTGGGGATATGTGGCTGCAAGGGACTTTTATCCCAAGCAGAGAGAGACAGGCTTCCAGTGGTACTTTTTGACAGCCAACGAGCAACTTTGATGCACCTCATTTTCTCGCTCTCCTGGGTCTCCAGGCAGTACAGCAGAACACCATTTGATTGCTTTCCAGAGAAGTCCATGCTCTGAGTTGCAATGATTTTCATGTGTGATTCCTGTAGGATGGTATGAAAAGGAAGTAACACGCTGGAGGTTATTTCCTTACCTTTCCACAATGTAGACAGTGATTGTATCGCCCTCCACACCTTCCATTCATGACTATGACTAGCCCTGTCTCCGGCTCCCTGCTGAGGCCATTAGATTCATTATCTCACTTAATGACACGGACACGATCTGCCCTATGAGATGTGTACTCTCACTGCCCCCGTTTTATAGGAGCAGCAACTGATATGGAGCTATTGGCTCATTGTCCAAGTCATGTAGCTAATTAACGAAAGATTCAGGACCTAGCAGTGTTCTTCATTCGAAGTTAGAATGTTGCAGTACTGCCAGGGTTTTTCTCCCATCCTACCCTGTGTTCTTCTATGCAGTCTATCTTAGATCTACCTGTCTTCTCGCAAACAACAACACTTGAAACAAATCAAACTGAGACAATAGTGGTGATTCTAGCAACTTTCTCCCTCTGCCCCATAAGAATCCTTGTTATTATTTGCTCTCTTTTGTAGCACTGTGTATTCATGACAGGTTATAAACACCTTCCATAACTCTTCCTGCACGCTTAACATGTTGTCAGGGGTGTTACTCACCTGAAAACATTGGAAATTATAGGGTTTTAGAGAAATTAACTACTTTTTTCATAATATAACAGAATGTTTGGAACCCAGATTTTATTGTATCCTTGTTGGAATCAGAAGCTTAAAGCTTCATAGCTACTTCTGGATAATTATGACATGATCTTTATTATCTAGTGAAGCTCTACAAAGAGTTGTGTTGACCGAATAATTCATAGCCTCTCACCTTATGTGGGAGTAAATACAGTTTTAGATTTTAAACCATCTACCGTCAATTATAGCTGCAATATAATAACAGTCACAAAAGTCTCATTTTGTTTCTCTCCTTAAACTCTCTCCATCCATCCATCCATCCATCCATCCATCCATCCATCCATCCA
>NW_004949150.1:1701689-1709685 GCF_000317375.1 Microtus ochrogaster | reverse complement strand
TCTCTCTCTCTTTCTCTCTCATATATCTTCTTCATGTACAAAACAAGTGCTCCATATCATAGCCAAGAAAATAACTGTTTTTATTGCTAACCTATGAGGCTATATGACAACAGCTTTTGTCCTTGATTAGAATTTCATTTTGGAAATTTCCAGTAGCTTCCCTACTTTTCTATACTGGGTTACTATGGGCATAATTCTCAGTTGAGTGTTTATTTTATTGAGTGTCCAGTAGCATCAAGGAGTATGCACTTACTGAACGTGCAAGGGGAGGTATTAAGGAAGACTAAGACAGTTTCTGCTCTTCTCCGGTGGGACAAGTGGGCCAGACTGTAATATCACCTGCAAGAATGTAGTTAAAGTGGTACCCTGAGGAGATCATAGATAGCCAAGGATATGGACAAAATCATTAGGGAAGAAACGGAATTTGTGGTGAGCAGAAACCAATGTGTTAAATGATAAAAACACCTGGTGGAAGAACAGGGTGGTGTGAAACTCTTCCAAGCTGTTGCGCTCTACTAAAAATTTTATTTTTATTTTCTATGTATGTGTGCTTTGCTGCATGTATATCTATGTATGTATGTCATATGTATACGGTGTCCATGCAGGTCAGAAGAGAACATCAGATCCCCCGAAATAGGAGTTTGGGATAGTTGGGAGCCATCATGTGGGTGCTGAGAATCGAACTCCAGTCTGCCGAACGAGCAGAAAGTGCTCTTAACCACTGAGCCGTCTCCCCAGACCTAGATGTTGCACTATTAGACTCAGAAACTGTGATTCTCTGCACAAGATATGGAAAAGATTGTCCCATCAACACTATCATTGAGGAATAAAGGCTTTCACTGGGGCTTGTCTTTCTTTCTCTGGACATTTTTTGAGGGAAAGGAGAGAGATTTTCTTCAGTTGGTGTAGCTACCAGTGAGATATCCATCCTCCTCTAAAGAGTCACTCACCCACAATCTCAAAGCATCCTTAAAGAGCTCATTGGGCCAATATGGAGAAAACAGATATGCAAGTAGAAGTGGCAGTTGAGAAGGAGAGAAAGACAATAGAGAATAGCAGGGGTGAGTATTGTTGAAATACAGTGTGTACATTCATGAAATATCATAATGGGGACTATTATCTGTAATTAATATATAGTAATACAAATAACAAGCAAAAGTAAATAAGTAAATAAATCGTGTGCATCGAAAGGTAAGTATACACATTGTGTGGCCCCGCCTTCAGTGTGAAGCTGCTGTTGGCTTCCCCATGTGGGTGGGTCTCTGTATCTCCATGAGCTGCCTCTGTCGATCGGATCGCTTGACTCCATTACTTCAGCTGCCCTGATCTCCTCCGATTGCTGTGCCAGCATGCTATCTCACCAGGATTCAAGGGCCATGAAGTCAAAGAGGTTGTGATCCTTAGTGTGATTTCTGTGTTTTAGTTCCTTTTCTTGTTTTTATGATCAAATACCCCCCCACAAAAAAAAAACAACTTGCAAAGAAAGGATTTAACTGAGTCATAATTTCCTCACTGCCAGAGAATCTGCGTGCCCAGAACCTGAAGCAGCTAGTCACGTTATTCCCATAGAAAGAAGGAGAGAGCAGTGAATTAACTAAGCTTGGTTTCGCTGCTTTTGTGCAGACCAGTGTCCTCTGCCTAGGGAATGGTGCTGCCCGCAGCGGGTGAGTGGTCCCACCTTAATGTAGTCAAGGTAATTCCCTACCGACCTGCACAAATTCTAGTTTCTAGAATTTGATAGTGTTGCTTATCATCCATACCAGCTATACCATTTTATATTCCCATTCCCAGGACACATGACTTTGTCTTTGTCTATATTTTCACTAATATTCTTTCTTTCCCATATTAGGGATTCTGGTGGAATGAGGTGCCACTTCACTGTGGTTTTGATTTGCATGGTCCTTATTGACAACTAGTGTTGAGCGTGTTTTCCTGCGATCATTGGTCATTTCTGTCTCTTCTTTGGGAATGTTCCTTGCTTATTGTAAGATGTTATTGCTTATTTGCTTAAAGTGATTCTTTTTATTTTGCAAGTTCTCTATACATTCTGGATGATTTTCAGGTTGGGGTGGTTTTTTTTAGTTGTTGATAAGGTCTTTTGGTGAAAATTTATGTTTTCATAAAGAGATGGTTTGATTCACAAATTAATGTCAGTTTGTGACATTTCAAACAGTCTAGTATTACATCAACACACGAAATCAGCTTTTAAAGTTAGAATCAGTTCATCAATGTTTTTCACAACGTGTAGCAGTTAAAGCTGACAACAACCCTTGCAGCATAGTATGGCCAGCAGACTTCATGTAAATCATGATATAGTTTAAAATTTCTCACATATACCTTTTAAACAATTTAAAATATAAAAAATAAGAATGAGTGAAACTGAATTTAATAGCATCATTTAATTCAACATGATCAAAATAATCTTAAATCAATATAAAATTAGGACCATTTGTTCTTTGTTTTTCATAGTATGTAATTTATTATCTGTAGTTGTGGGTGATATCAATTCACAAAATATAGTTTCTTTCAAAAGTTTTATTATGAAAGACTTACAAATAAAAAATAATCACACAGCCAAAGTAGCAAGACTCCAAGTCATTATGTTTTAGTGAATTTTTTATACAGTTAGAGTAGTACATTTGATACAGAAGCCACAAAACTTCACATTGAATTTTGCATTTTTACTATTGAATGTAATTTTATGTACTTACCTATCAGCAAAAATGAAAAATCTATGTCAGAGTTGAAGATAAAAAGGCAATTATCTTTACATTTTTCTTTGTAACTCATGTCTATTACCCACATTCAGTCTGTCCTCATCCCTAATATTTAGTCTTTATTGTTCTCTTTTCTCCATGTGATACCCTACCCACTTGCACACTTTTTATTTATATACAGATAATATTGCCTAAATTCCATATATGAGGGAAAACGTGGATTCTTTCCTTTCTGAGATTATGTGACCTTACCTAAGTTCATCCATTTCATGTAGTTTTGTGATTATATTACTTTAGAATGAACATTATTCCATTATATAGACATACATAATTTTTATTATTCATCTCACGGAAGACAGCTGGGTTGACTCCAGTTCTTTGCTATGCTGAATAGATCACCAAAAGGCATGGACATGCCAGTGTCTCCCCTGTAGGGTATAGAGTCCTCTGAGGATATGCCCAGGACTGAGGTGCATTTTCATAACGATCATCTAGATTTCACAAACTTTACTGTACAACTCTCTGGTATAATAATATATAAAATCATATATGAGTTCTTTCAAATGCACTTTAATATTTTGTGATTGCTAAATTATGTGTTGCATCGTAAATATTTAAATTTGTGTACAATTTGAAATTTAACTGTCACGTTCCCCCAGGCACAGGATACCAACTACCTGCATCTATGATATGTGTAGTCTTCTTCCTTGTTTTGGAGGGATTTATGTTAGACAGTTGGGTTCATTTTCAAACTCTATTGTCTATTCATCTCTGTTAAATTGTGTTTTTGTGAACGAATTGTCTGAGTTACACACAGACTCAATTACTAACAATAGAATAAGTCTCAGAATTAGATGTTTCTGGAGAGCATCTGATTGATCCTGATATCCAAATCAGTCAATGAAAGGGAGCAGTTCACCTACTAGCCCTGGGTTGTTTGTCATTCTAGAGAACTTTCACAGAAACACACAGTCCTCTAAAGAACTCATGGGGCTTTCTGAATCTGGGAGTGTTCCTCCCCAAGTAAACAATCCTTTATGAGAAAAATATTTTTATGAGAAAAACTTTTCAAAGCCTTACTGATGAGAAACACTAATATCAATATTCTGCAGGAGGGGGTATGCATGTATATATCTGTGCCCACATGTTCCATGTTTGTAGACACATATATATCCCACTGGCATGCTTGCAAACATTTTAATCGAAGAGAATAATTGGACAGCCACATCATAAATAAAATACTTCTTCCTTGCTAATAGAATAACAAAAAACAAATTATTGAATGACATAATGATGTGTTGTTAACAATATTTTGACCTTGAATGATTATTTTATCTGTTTTCTGTCTCTCCTTTGATATTTACATTTTCAGCAGATGTAAATGATGAATGGTCTGTGATAAATTGAATGTGATCATTAATAACATCCCAGTGATTGTGGTCTGGGAGATGGCTCAGCAGTTAAGATCGCTTACTACTTTTGCAGAGGACTGGACTTCATTACCCAGCATCCATGTAAGGCTCAAAACACCTGTAATGGGAGCTTCAGAGGATTCCCTGCTCTCCTGGCCTCTGAAGGCATTTGAGCATACTTACACATACACATGAATAATTTAAAAATCCTGTACAAAGAGATATTGATGGAACTTTTGAAGACCAGAAATATATGTAGATACATTTGAGAATATAATTGTAATAATTTTATTTAAATATTTATTTATTATGTATACAATATTCTGTCTGTATGCCTGAAGGCCAGAAGAGGTTGCCAGACCTCTTTTACAGATGGTTGTGAGCCACCATGTGGTTGCTGGGAATTGAACTCAGGAACTTTGGAAGAGCAGGCAATGCTATTAACCTCTGAGCCGTCTCTCCAGCCCAATTGTAATAGTTTTTATTGAATAAAAAATTAACTAAGAGATAGAATATACCCCACATCCAACCCCTAGCTTGGGGAGATGGCTAAGTTGCCATATGAAAAATCGTATGTTTCTGTTAATATATTACTAGGATTAATGCCAGAAAATGACATTTATGCTATCATTGAAAATCCTCAAAATGAATTGTTTTTTCTAAAACCATGTGAAAGAAATGAACAATTGAGAAAAAAAAATCTTAGCTCTGTCAGCTGATCTCTGTGGTCTGGAATTAAGGACTTTCAGTGCCAATTCTTTCCAGCTCTACCTCCTTCACAGAGGACATATTGATAAAAATTGAGTTTAAGGTTCTGAGAGTAATCACAATGGATAAAGAGAGTTGAAACTAATTTTTAGGTTGCTATGGGTAGTAATATTTTCCCTTTGGCATAATGCTGAGGACACAGTTTTGGAATACTGACGATATACAAAGTAGCATATGCACATTTCCAAATCATATTCTCTTTCCACTTGAACATGTTATGGGCAAGAAGGAGACAGCATGGGTCAACAGAATACGTGCAAAAGCCTTATCCCTATGTCCTAACAGCTGCTAAGCACTATGTGAGACATAGTGCCTTCTTTCCTGCTTTCGTCACTGGCTCCTCATCATGGCTCTCCTTGGGATGTGCACTACACCAAAGTTGTCTCTTGTGTTTATTTTTTATTGCTGCTACTGCAGAAAACTAATACACTAGTGCCCTGAAATGCAGTGTATTATCACATAGCCCAAGAGGAAAAAAATGTGGTGAACTTGCCTCATTTCAATTCTACATGGGTGAAGCTGACATCACATTCTTCAGTCTGTGGCTATGAATCAGATTATTAGGCTCTGGACCAGATTCAATTCAATGTGGTTGTAGGACTGACAGGGCCATTTCCTATCTACACATAGGTTGAAGTTCATGCTCACCTTTTAAGGCATACATGGCTTGGAGCTCTGGTTATTTTCAAGGCATGCAGAAATTAAATTGTACTTCCTGTATGCTTTTACTTTTCCTTACTTTCTCTTCTGCAGCTCTGATTTCAGCCATGAAGTTTTCTCCTTCCAAATGCTTTTTGTGCGGCATAATCTCTCCACTGTGTGATCTGTAGCCTTAAATTGGGCATGGTAGAACACATTTATACATCCTAGAGATCAGGAGGCTGAGACAGAAGGATTGCGAGTTTAAGGCTAACTCAATTACATAGTCATATTCTGTTTCAAACAAACAAACAAACAAACAAACAAACATATACCCATAGTCATGTCCGTAAAGTCCCATTGCCATGGTCACATATTCATTTCATGGAATTAAGTACCTTGGGAGAAGGGGCATGCCGTAGTTCTTTGCAAATCTTTAATGTTAGCTATGCAAGGCGAAACAGGAAGAACTAAGGACTAGAAATACTCAGCTCGAGCTATCTGTGCAAGATTTTCCTGTGTTAGGAAAGAAGTTGGGGTTTATTTACCTTCTTTCAGAACCACTGTGGACCTCAAGGATCTGTAATCCCTTTGCAGGCTAAACAGGTTTTTAATTGGGACACAGTAAAACCTGATTGTATTTGACATGATGATGAAATACCAAGACTCTTAATCCTCTTTTGGATTCTTTTTTGACACAGCTGAAGCAAGGAAGCGCCTTACTTTAACATGCATTTTCGACGTGTACTTTGCTATTTGTATCTTCAGTGACTGTGTTTACTACCCACTGTCTTTTGGATATTTACTGTACTATTGATTCAAATATCTAGTCAGCATTTGCTTCCCCCACCAATTGCCCCTGAGTTAATGGAAGTGGAATGTAGGCATTAGGAACTTTTGGTTGTCCGGTGCCTGATGGTGCTCGGTGACACAACTGTGAACTCCTGTAATAAAGGAGAGAAGCTCATTTTCGCTGGATCTCTCAAACACATCTATAGCCCACCCAAATAGCTGAGTGTGAGCTTGCAGAAGCTTAGATGAGGGAGCGCTGCGTTTTGCAGCAATTAATTTTGCAGAGGAAGCAGTCTGTTCAAAGATGCCTGCAGCGCTCACTAAAATGGGGGTTGTTTTTCAAGGCCACTGGAGCTGCGTTTGGCTAAGGCTGGCTCATCAACAAAACAACAATGCTAAAATATGGCCTTCTGGGGTTTTTTTTATTTTTATTTTTTGCAAAAGAAGGAACTAGACGGGCGTTGAATTATGCTCACCTGCTAGAACTGGGCAAAGTCATAATTGTTTAGCCCTGTAGCACAAACCTGCAAGGGTTAAAATGACAGAGATATTAGTTTGTGATGGCTAAAATTGTTGGCTTCAAGCTCTCGGCGATACGCAGACTGTTATTTACCGGACTTGGTCGATTTACTTCTTAATGCAATAATGACCTGTGAAATGAAACGTGAGCGAGACAATTGTTCCTCATTGTTTCCCTGCAACATCCTTTCATACCCCATTAAGCCACCATTAATTCCATATGAAAGAGAGTCACGCACAAGCACCGATGGGCCCTTCCTTTCCTTCTCGGACTTCCTTGCCACATAATTATGATTTTTATCCTTTCTTTCTGTTTTCTCTTTTCTTCCTTCTTCCCTTCATTTCTTCCCCTGGACTATGGAAATAACAGGGTACCTAGTGAAAAGTTCCTCTAAATCAGTGCTTCTAAAACTGAGCAAGGCATCACATACAGGATGCATGAATGGCTCTGCCATTTCCTGGTACAAAAAAATAATAGTGACAGAAAAGTTTTAAACAAGGAGCGTTCATTCTGACCTCCGGAAATTGATGTACTGATGTGGAGAATAACCTCCAAGGCAAAGGCAAACCTGTGCACTGGCTAAGTCAGGGTGGGTTTTTCTATAAGAGTAATGAATTAGACATCACATCTCCTTCCCCATTTTTTTCGGTTGCTGGAATAGTGTTGACTTAGTTTTTATTCCTTGATCTTCTTTACCTTTTCCATGATGATCCTGAACAAGAAAAGGAAGGCTTGTGCATGAATCTGTAGGATTTCTTTCTTCCAATCCTGTTCTATGCACAGTACCACAAAGTAGGATTATCTTCATTTTCTCTTCAGTCTTCATGGTTGCTGCTGTTGTTAGGATGACTGCTGCCTCATCCTCATTTCTGTCCCTGAGGCCACAGTGTCTTGCAGTAATCAAATGTCCTTTAGCCTCTTTTGTCAGGACGGTTGTGACTACTTTTACAGCTTAGCAGAAAGTGGGAGACATTCCTTTCAATTCAGAAGTCTTGTTTTTTTTGTTGTTTTTTTTTGTTTGTTTGTTTTTTTGGTTTTTCAAGACAGAATTTCTCTGTGGTTTTGGAGCCTGTCCTGGAACTAGCTCTTGTAGACCGGGCTGGTCTCGAACTCACAGAGATCCGCCTGCCTCTGCCTCCCAAGTGCTG